>NC_059188.1:11900939-12200939 GCF_020631705.1 Daphnia magna | reverse complement strand
AATAAAAACAGTAAATGGCTCAGGCAGTTGAGGATACGGTCGAAATTTTCTTGATGTCGGCGGAAAACAGGTCGAACGTAGAGCAATTCCAACGACGCCTCCATATTATCCACTATTAGAGTAAAGGCCGACATGACGTCAGTCGGGCGCAAGGGTTCGCGCAGAAGTCCGCGTTCATGTTTTTCGTGGAGGTCGAGGAAGATGCGCACCAGAGCCCGTGCAGCGAAACAGGTTTCGTTATAGAGCAACGTATCCTTGAGCACTCTCAATTGTAGGGCGTATTTCCACAAGTCAATGCACTGCTGGTAGCGCAGGCTATCGGCGTATGCTGCTCCTCGATACATGAAACGGAATATCGCGTCCTAGAAAATAGGCAGCGCAAACAATAAATTCTCACTTAGATATCAAGCATACGTTACATAACTAAACATTTGTTTTAACTTAAAGAAATTTACTTTGTGTGTTGAACCTAAAATCCTCTCGCATATCAACAAACTTTGGGTACGCATAGCATCTAGATCTGTTGAGAGGTTATCCAGTTCTTCCAATGTTTGAAACTCGATGGCATTGTTGAAATGTTCGGCCGGTGGACAGATGCCTTTGATAATAGGAGAAGCAGCGTCACGGTTGCGCAATTGGATAGCGTTCCGCCAGTACTGTAAAGCTAATTGCAAATCATGGTGTTCGTCAAGGCACGTCGAACCCATTAACTCGTAAGCGTCAGCGATCCGCTCCAAACTGTAAGGGACATTGGCGATGAGGTATTCGAATATCTGGGTCGCTCCTTAAGATTTTTTTTAAAATAACAGTTACTGTCTATTCAATGTAATTTCCATAGCTATAAATCGTTTACCTTTCAAGCAGGAAGTTTGTAACGCGTCATCGCCGTAACGGCTTTTTAAATATGGGTCGGCTTGGTACTGCAGCAGCAATTTAGTGGTTTCCAATCGATGTTCTTGAATGGCATAATGGAGAGCCGTTTTTTGTTGTATATCCAAAGCATTGACAGCGGCGCCGTGTTGCAAAAGATATTCACACAATGGGACGCTCTGGACTGAGTTGATGAGGCATGTTCCACCGTTATAATTTGCTCGCAAAATATTGGCTCCACTTTCGACAAGGAACTGTACAATTTCCAAATGTGTCATAAAACAAGCACTGCGAACTGGCGTCGAACCCGTGTCTGACATACTGTTGGGGTAAAAATTGAAAACATTGAGAATTTCACCTGCTCTTTTCGTAATGATTACATTAGGGGTTGAACAAACCTGTCGACATCGGCTCCATATTGCACTAGGCATTTAACAACTGGCAGTTTGCCCGCTACCGCAGCACACCAAAGAGGGGTAACATTGTGAACTGAACGATCATCTGGTACTTCGTATTTTCCCCTCTGTTCAACGTCCGCGTCGCAAATGGTGATGAGGTATTCAACAATTTCTACATTGCCTTTCTTGCAAGCAATAAAGAGAGGAGCACAGCCTTCTTTCATCCGGCATGCTATTTCTCGTCTCTCAGGCTGGAGAAATCTTTCAAGTCGCACTCTGAGGGAATAGGAGAGACGAGCTGCTGGTGGAGCCAGCTTGCACTCTTGGTATAAATCAGTGAACAAGGCATCTCTTCGGGTGGAGTGATCAGTTTTCCCAGTAATCCACATAGCCATGCAATAGCGCTATAAAATTACAAGATGATGAATGATCAACAGTGTTTAGTTTTCTATGAGTTCTAATGTTCAGGATGCTCCATGTAATTGGAGAACAAGAAATAAGCAGCATTCACAGTTGAACTTGGGTCATTACTATGATATTGAAGTTGAAAGACTTGCAAATATTTTAAATGTTTATACCCAAAAATATGAAAATGAAACTTCTTTTAAAATCCAGGACAGAAATTAATTGGAGAAAGTGGGTCAGCTCCTGGAAAAGCACAAGGAAAAAAGGGATTCGTCAAGTTTACTCGTCTCGCAAATGGAAAGTTAATTCAAACAAAGAAAACTGTGTACCTCGTAAAAAAATCCGATAAAGGTCTAAATGGTGGAAGAGGGTAAATACAGGCAAAACACTCTTAACTTTGAAAAACCCTTTGAAACCCTCATCGACGGCACAGTTGTGGACTAGAATTAAAGGGAAAAAATTAACGTTCGAGAAAACAGAGACACCAAGAATGATGTCTGACTAACTGACTAACTTTTCTCGAGACTGAAGAGAAAATCGTACTTCTCTTCCTCTCATAGCTCCCAGGATGTAAACAGCTATGGCTGCAAATCGATCGTTTACTTTAAGCAATCGACGATTTTGCTGAATCTGCTCTGTAACACGACAGAGAATCCCACCAAGAGCCGGAATGTAAAAAGAACTGAAAAAAGTTGTGTTCTTTCTAAAGATCAAGTTGTGTTACATTTGGCTCCAAACATTTTAAAAACTATGAACTCGATTAAAAAGTTTCCAATGTATTGATATCTAACGAAGAAAGGCGCCAAAATGTGAACGTCTTCTGCTGGGAGGGTAACGACTGATTATAATCTTGAAAATCGATGAAATACTAATTGATCAATAGCCAGAGCAATGTATTGGTCTAACCGTTTGGAAATAATATTTTTTGGCTTGGTTTGACAAAAAAAAACCTTATAGAATCTATAGCCAAAAGCTTGTCTAAGTAATTGGGATAATCCAGCAAAATGGATATGCTATTCAAAATAAACAATTACCTATTCGATATCGGCGGCTCATCGCAGTTGAGTGGGCCAGGTTGATTGTAGACCAAAAACAAATATTCTAGATCTATCGTAATATTTGAAATGAGCCAAATTTGCTCTAAAGCGAGCGTCAGTTGGAAAACCATTCATGCTGGCGTTTTGAGCTTGTGTCGAAGAGTCTGTGGATAATTGAATGTGAACAGTTTTACCACCTCAGCATTCGAAGCAGGTCGATTGTAAGCCTTAGAAGGTTCTTGTTCTTGTAAAAATTGTGGTAAATCCGGCACTGAATTCATCCTAACCGTTGACGTCTCTTTTGTCAGTGATGGATGACAATCACGTTGATGCTTCATCAGGTTTCTTCGGTTCGAGTACGTTTTCTGGCATCCATCGAGGAAACATTTGAATGGTGCAGGTTTCCTTTCGACTTCTTCTCATTCAAAATACTAGTGTTTTTCTTGGCCAGAGAATTCTAAGTCGATGAAAGGTTTTTAATCTTTTCTTTAAATGCTGATATCTCACTCGAATTAATAATTGATATCGATGAACTCAAAGTAAACAATTAAATATTAGCTGTCATTAAGAGATCAAACTCGGTTTAATATCATCGTATTACAGAAATGCCTGAAATATTTTGCCATGTCATTGGTAACTATGGTAAGGTGTTCTTTGACCGTGGAACATCTTGAACGTAGCCACACACATTTTTTTCCCGCGCAAACACTGTGAAATCGTCTGCAGCTTATAGTTGGAAGCATCAGTGTCAAGTGCTTGCTTTAATTTACTCTAGTTTCAGTTTTGGGTTTTGGCTCTTGTTGAAACTCAATTTTTAGTGCAACTTTCCAACATGAGGGACTATTCAAAAAAACTAGATGAAGCTAACTGTATTTCGAAATGTGTCGACAAAGTGGAAATCAAAATGTTTATGAAATGTAAGAGGGTATGTATTTATTTTTATTTATAATTTTTTTGCTCTTTATTTCTGTAGTAACAAAACAACACTTTAATGGCAGAATTAAAAATATTGTAAACATCAAGACATGCTGCCATCTATCGTGGACAGCGTTAACATTAAGTTTTTCTTTTAGATAACAAAAAGCTTACTACAACTTTCTTTTCGTCAGATAGTGAATATTTTTTACTGTAAGAACAAAAATTCACACGTGTGGCAACTATTATGTCGGTTACAGCCTTAAAACATTTAAAGACCGTCAACAACTACATTTCCTTGCTTCGTGGCTCGTCATTTTCACGCCATTGCAGTCTAGTCGCCTGTAGCCGGCAGTCGATATTGAATCGGCGAACAACGACGTTGATTTCTTTAGAAACTTTTCCACAGTTCACGGTAACTTATTTTTTATTCATTTCGAACAACGTAGAATACCATTGTACTCCTACTCTGTAGGAGTAACGGAGAAATCTGTGGCACTTGTCCGAATATCTACTTACTAGGTCACCCATATTGTCTAGTGCCCAAGACGCACGTTAACGACTACATAATGTTTCAGCTCAATACATTTTTAGTTGCTTGTTTATTATTTCAGCTCGGTTCAAATCATTTTAGACTCGCATCATCGCAAAAGAGTCAGAGTAAACCAGCAATGGAAGCTCATGGAGTTGTCCCAGATGTCATTGATGTTGCCCCAGCTGCAACTATAACAGTATGTAACATTTTATTACTTATTACTGAAGCGACATTACAATTTTGAGCATTTTTAGATCAAATATGATAGTAGTGCAACTGTTGAAGGGGGAAATGAGTTGACACCTACCCAAGTGCAGAATGAGCCTGTCAACATTGAATGGCCTGTTGAAGAAGGGGCTCACTATACCCTCTGCATGACAGGTAAATGTGTTTTTGACAAATGATCTATTAGTTATTGAAATACATTTATTTAGACCCTGATGCCCCTTCAAGGGAAACACCAACATTCAGAGAGTGGCATCATTGGCTTGTTGTCAACATCCCTGGCAATGAAATCAAGAAAGGAGAAGTATCCACTGTTTTAAATTTCTGTTGGTATACAAATAATAATGTTGTTTCTGCTCCCAACTCAGGTTTTGTCCCAATATGTTGGTTCTGGTCCTCCACAAGGCACTGGTATTATTAACTAATCTAAAATTGGTATCATCCCAGTTAAAACCTACAAATTATTATAGGTTTGCATCGTTACGTGTTCTTGGCGTACAAGCAGCCTGGTCCTCTTACCTGTGACGAGCCTCGCTTGACCAACAGGTAGTTTTGTTTTATATGCAAAGCATGGATTATCCTAACTTTTTCCCCCGTTGTATTTAGGTCGGGCAAGAATCGTGGAATGTTTTCCATCCGCAAGTTTGCCGAAAAGTACAACTTGGGACAGCCGATTGCAGGAAACCTGTACCAAGCCAAATGGGATGATTACGTTCCTAAGCTCTACGAGCAGCTTGGAGACGATTAAAATACCTTTCAGCATTGAAAGAAAATGCCGAAAAACCTAACGTTTTCATAATTTAGTAGGAAACCGTTAGCCGAAGTTATTACTTTTTTACGGCTCTAACAAATATAACCTACATGCTTAAAAGATAACTTCTTGGCCGTTTTTCTCTATAGATTATTAGACGGATTTATACCTAAAAGCAGGGAAAATGTGGATAATGACCCTAATCCTTCGGTTGTAAATCGCCCCTATAACAATTTTCAAACTTATTTCATAACATACGAGGAAAATTTCAGACTGTTAAGGTCAGTATCCACTACTCCAACGCCCTTGTAAATGGAGAAAACAGTTTGGTACCAGTAGGCAGAGATGATCAAAATTCGTTGAAATTATATCGTTCCGCTTCTTACGATTTCAATCGTTGCAGTTCGTAGGTAAGTCGTTCTCCTTCGTATAGCTCCTTGTCGCTGGAATATCCATAGTCATTCCCCAACCGCAAAAGTAAGAGATCACCGGCGCTAACCTTCATAAATATACGGTAACTTAATTGCCAATTAATTTCTTAATGTGGTATTTCAGTGTTCGCCTAGTTATCCGAACCAACTCGAACAAAACATTCATGAAAGCTTTGCCTGTTGCTGCCTCGAAACAAAGAATAATGAGATCTACCTTTAAAAACAAAATTTTTACCAACAGGATAGTTACTTACCCCATAGATTTTCCGTTCTTATCTATCCGTATTTTTAGTTCCATTCTTCTTATTCTCATCGTCCGGCGGAATTCAACGAAGGAGCAATGAAAGGTCACGCAATTGTCCCTGATGTCGTTGACGTTGCACCAGCCGGAACTATCGACGTACTGCGCATTAGATCGTCTTTCACAGTTTGTATTAAATATATAATACCTTTAGGTCGAGTACGATAGTGGTGCCATCGTAAAAGAGGGAAACGAATTGACACCTACTGAAGTCCAGAATCAACCTGTCCGTGTAAAATGGCCATCTGAAAAAGATGCACATTATGCTTTAATGCTGATTGGTAGTTAAATGATAGAAAGGTTTTATACAATGTGCTTAACGGAAATATACATTTTTTACAGATCCTGATGCCCCAAAGAGGACAAAACCAACAGCCCGAGAGTGGCAACATTGGCTTGTAGTAAACATCCCTGGCGATGACTTCAAAAGAGGAGATGTAATCATCATACATTTTTTCTGCATAATATACTGTCGGGAGACCAAAAGGTTGACGTTTTTTTTTTTTTTTATTGTTTAAAGATTCTGTCCCAGTATGTTGGATCTGCTCCTCCTAAAGGCAGTGGTAACAATAATTAGATTAAAAATGATTAAGTTTTCTCAATAAAGTTTCTCGTTACATGATGATGATTGCAGGTTTGCATCGTTATGTGTTCTTGGCCTACAAGCAGCCTGGCACTCTTATCTGTGACGAATCTAAGTTGACCAACAGGTAGGTCAGTATGCAATGCCTTCCACGAATGTCCGCTCGCTTACGTTGTTTCGTTGAATTTAGATCAGGAAAACGTAGGGCACACTTTTGCGCGAAAAAATTCGCTGAAAAGTACAATTTGGGCAAGCCGGTTGCTGGAAACTGGTTTGAAGCGCAATGGGACGATTCTGTACCGATGATCCACGCTCAGCTTACAGATTAATAAGTAAAAATGAGTCATCCACGGAGGAATTGCAACTCTTTCTAGTTGTGAAGCGTGAAAGTTAAAGATTACGTTACCCCCGAAGTGTCTATTGGTAACGGTTCAAAGTAAATTCAAAATACAAACTTGTTTTTCAACTTACTTGGATGGAGAGAATTTCCCATTTGTCGTAACAGCTGGCTTTACTAACCTTTGGTTCATTTGCGTTTCGCCTTGCGGTGTATAACGGCGCAGCTAAATTATAGTTAACGTTTAGAACCCCTCCGAGGATGTGCACCGTTACGGACATGTTAAAGCTTCAGGATTTTAAAAACATTTTCAACTCAGTTCTCGGTTGAGAGAAGTCGTTGCAGTGTCACTTTTTCGAGCTAATTATGGTATCTGGGTTAAGGTACTTTTCTGTTCTTTCAATGCTTCTGCAACTGAATTCGATTCCAGTTCGTAAAGTTTTGCCACAAACTATTGACGGTAAAGCCTATTGGGAAAATCTTGGAGTAGTTCCTGACGTTATCGATGCTGCTCCTCCGGAAAGCATAACTGTATGTCCAGACAAAAAATATTATGTTTTTCTTAATTAACCGTGTTTAGATCTATCCTTCTTAATATTTAGATTGAGTATGACGGTGGACTAGCTGTTGTTGGAGGAAACGAATTAACTCCTACCCAAGTACAGAACGAACCTGTCAAAATTGAATGGTCGTTTCAACCGGGAGATCTTTTTACTTTTTGCCTTACTGGTAGTGGTTCCTTAATGGGATTTTATTCCTGCCCTTTTTGTTACACGCCTATTCTTTGCCAGATCCTGATGCTCCTTCAAGAGAGGTCCCATTGTTAAGGGAATTCCAACATTGGCTAGTTGTGAATGTTCCTGGCAACGACTTAAAGAAAGGAGAAGTAATATAATTAATCTTCGATTTTCTCCTTTAGTTACAAATAAAGTTTATAAATATTTACATTTAGACTCTGACTACTTACCTGGGATCTCAGCCTCCATTGTTATCTGGTACCTAATTACCTTTGTAATAAAAATCGGAACGGATTTCTCCTAGTTTTAACCGTTAATTTTATCAATGGTAGGTTTACATCGCTACACATTTTTAGTGTACAAGCAGCCACAGTATCTTACGTGTGACGAGGACCGCTTGCCCAACAAGTTAGTATAATACCTGAACTTTGATATTTTATACCGTAACTAAACGCTTTTCAATTACGCAATTTGCGTTGCATTTAGAACGCTGAAAGGGCGTGGAAAGTTCTCCATACAAAAGTTTGCCGCAAAATACAATCTGGGCCAACCAGTTGCCGGAAACGTCTTCCTGGCCAGATGGGATGGACTTGTGACGCAGCTCGATGGAGGACTTGAAAAACTTAAAGATTAATTTAAAAAACTCTGAAGCTGTAATAAATTAACTTAATGTTAATTGAAAACTTAGCTTCTGTTCCGTTGTATCACTTTTTATTTTTTAAATATCAGTTAGGATTACGTTTTTCATGGGGTGAGGCCGATGGTTTGTCGTTACTTTTGTTTTTACTTTCTATTTTGCGTTACTTTCCGTGAATGTCTGTTCATCTTCGTCAAATATCTCTTCATTCAGACAAATACTAGTCAAGCTTACTGTGCTGTTGGAAAAAATGGGTTGACCGAGTTCCGGTATGAGAGGAGGAATTTGAGGTGGTGTTCCCATTCGCATCCTTCTAGAACCCCTGCGTTGTATGAGAGAGCGTCGAGGTGGTGAATGAGAAGCACTTCGAAATTTGACAGGGAACGCCAAAATATCGGCATCCGCTGTATTTGGCGCAGAATTGAGCTGACTCAGCTGTGATTCATCGATGCTCATGGAGCGGGTGAACAAGCCGGCTGGTTCTGGAAAGGATTCATTTTTTGGCACAATATCGCGATCTTCATTTGCACTGGTTCTTTTTTCGGGTCGAGATGCTCTGGGGGATGCACTTCCGGAAGTTGATGTCGCAACTAAAATAAAATTCATGTTTGAATAATTTAATATTTTTGGCGATTTCTGACTAGGGATACCTATAGATCCCAATCCTGCTGCTGCAGCTGCACTAGCGCGTTGCTTTTGATGAGTATCAATAAGGTCACATGCTTTGCCGAGAGTGATAATATTGCTAAGGATTCTGAAAGAACCCAGGCAAAGGAATGCAAGAAAGAGGATGAAAGCGTCACCGTAATTGGTTATCTGCACGGCTTGACTCACAATGCGAATAGCCAAAACACCCAGCGGCAAGGGTATGAAACCCATCCGACGAGCGACCAAGTCAGAGTGATCGGTAAATGCCTGCAATGATCCAGTAAAAAGGGATCAGAAGTTTTGAATTAATCAAGGCTTCTTACATGTTTCTGCTTTGTTGCTGCGAGATCATAGGCGAGGCTGAGTGTAAACTCTTGATAGATGTTTGATGGAATATCGTTGAAGCGAGTGATAAATGCGTGTTTCACCCAGTCGACAATTACCTCGGCGAGTATGACCATTAGGCAATCAGGGATCAAGACCCAAAATCGTTCTGCAATTACATAAATATAGTGGAAACTGCTATGGAAATGTACTATGGTAATGTTAGCTACTACCTTCTTTCCACATGTACTCTCTCATTGTTTGAATCACTACAACCAGTAGAAGGATGCTGAGATGAAAGCGTTCTCGTACATCAGAGCAAGACAACTGGAACAAGTTATTCTTGTCAAATTTCTTGAACACACTACTCTTCAGCTCAACAAACTATATAAACTCAAAATTAGTCACAACTTCACATATATAAAGGACTATAAAAGAACTCACATTGTTGGACATCATAATAGTTAGCAAGGCTTTGTTGCTTGAATTTATCGCCACATTGAGTGTTGTTGCTTGGAGAAGTACTAGAACTGTGTGCAATACTAAGTCCAAGTTAAGTTTTTAATGTTAGGAAAAAGTGGAGAAAAAAATGTATCATTGATAAAATAAATTTGCTTTGAAAAGGATACAGACATAAATAACAGCCATAATGAAATGGGGAATAACACCTAAGTGCTCTCGCTTTCTCCCTTTTCTTTCTGTGGCAGTCCAGAAAAGAGCATCAATAATATCTTGCCCAAACACAGAAAATAGTCTGTCTCCTGTCTAGAACATAAAAAACAAAACAATATTCATGTTGTCACCATGCATTTATAATTTGATAAGATCATTAGAAAAGTAAAGTTTACTTACCTCAAGCATGTTATAGAAAATATATAATTTTATGACTGATTGACTTTTGATTAAGTGATACATCATAGCCATATCCACGTGAGAGAGTATTACACAACAAATAATGATTATGGTGCCTTTCAGAATATCAACAATTTCAGAAGGCTGTAAAATACGCTTGTAGTTTACTCTGCTGAAGCTGTGGTATGATTGAAACAAATTTGCTCAGTGATCTGAAATAATAGGTAGAAAATGTCAAGTAATACCAGAATAAATGCAGTATAGGTCGCGTTGTCATCCCCCACAAGGCAAGCACAAATCTGAGCGGGAGAAAGGTAAACAGAAAAAGAAACGCATCTGTGCACTGAAAAAAGCCATACGACATGAACTTTTCCACCTCTCGAGGTATCTTCATGAAAAGGTACACTTTCTGCCGACGAGCAACGTAACGCTCTTCATCATTTTCAAGCTGATAGCCTCTATAAAGTTCTGCTCGTACGAAGCTGTAAAAAGACGGCATTTTTCATGAAAGAGAACAAGTTAATTTGTTGGACTAAAAGTGTAAAGGCAAAACACATGGAATGCCAGAGGAAACCGCATTGTTGAAATGCAAGAGTCTGCTACACAAAAATAAACAACGAAATAATGTGAGGTTCAACGTTCAGCCGCTAGGTATAATGACGTAGACGTAGTGTACAATTCAAAAGTGCAAAAAGGTCTCT
Source organism: Daphnia magna (assembly GCF_020631705.1). Taxonomy (NCBI): domain Eukaryota; kingdom Metazoa; phylum Arthropoda; class Branchiopoda; order Diplostraca; family Daphniidae; genus Daphnia; species Daphnia magna. Next base: position 12,190,252 of record NC_059188.1, on the reverse strand, counting down.
AATAAGACGTCCCAATTTCTAATTTACAAACGCAAAATACGCCAATACTAAGTCAACTCCTTCCTAATAATCGTTCATTGCACGTAGATTCTTTGTGTCGGCGCCATTTTTGGCTAAATGGCTGAAATGGTAACTAAGGAGGCAAAGGAGCAGAATGCAGTAACTAAGCTTAGCCACGTGATTTAAGCTTTGGTCAAGTAGCCTAGGGCAAATAGGGGCAGAATATGACTAGCTGTGGAATGGCATATATGAGAAGCTATGGATCTCGCAAGACTGCTTGTAGCGAGCCAGTAAAGCTGTAGTTCAGTAGTTGGGGTTAATTGAAAATCAGCTCTTATTAACGCATATAATTTCAACCTATTTCCATATCAGTACTTAAAATATTAAGAAACAAGTTTTTGTCAAAGTTATGGCGTACTATCTAAATGTGATGATACAGAAAGTAAATCAAGTCAAACGAGTAAAGAAAATATCAATTGAAAAACGAAATTTAATCTCTACAAGAGTGACCGTCATGAATAGCGTGCAGGGTGCGGCACTTAAGCCTTGTACTACTCAAGGTCTCAGTGCCCTAATTTTATGTTGTACTTAGATCATATGGCATCAGAGGATTTGACAAAGATGATTTTGAAGATCACTGGTCCTCATCTATTAGGCTCTTCATGTTCATGTTCAAGAAGGAAAATGTGGACGTTACGTTCGTTTGATATTCCACAACCTTAGGTTGTGGTTTTAGTGATTTATGGCACATAATGCAATCATCGAAACGAAAAGATACGATCAGTTGACTGCTTCAATGAGAGGCACAAAGTATAACTTATTACTAGGCCAACAAATAAAAAACAAAATACCATCAAAGATAGGAATGGTTGCGCCATTTTTTATTTATCTCCTTGGTCAAATACAAATAAAATGTAATTCACAATCTGTGATCCGGGTAAAGGATATCATTTGAGCATGAAACCATATAAAAACCTCGCACCAAGTTGCCATTTTCTATCAATTGTAACACTCGATTGAACAACGCGATCAAATTGAATACAAATTTTCAATGGACATGCGAATGTTAGTAATCCTTTTGCAGGTAAATCAATATTGGATTAACAACATGATAAACAAGTACATCAATGTGCTTTGCATTTCTTTCAGATCCTGGTGGTTTCTTTTGAATTTGCGTATGGTGCTGTTATAGACAGAAACCGTGCAGGTATTTACCATTATCTCCTCAGCCTTTTACCGATTGTAAACGTATATTTTATTTTCCCAGTTTTAGAATCGAGAAGCAACTGGAATTATGACGGTAATAAAATTAATCCTCTTTAGTTAATATTGCTTAGAGATTTCCAATTATTCGCGTAACCCCATTCGTAATAGATCCCAGCAGTCTATGGCCTGTCGACTTCCCAATGTGTGGAGGTGAGCAACAGTCCCCAGTTAATCTTGATCGACTGACTGTTATCGAGGCTACCTACCCAAAACTAATGCTCGCTAATTATGACAAGGTTTTTGTCGAGACTCTTAGTAACAATGGACACACAAGTAAGGAATTAACATTCAAGTAATTGTATCTTTCCGTAGTTCAGACATTTTTTTCTGTTGCTGTTGCAAGTTGTTCTCCAGTTGCCTGAAATATTATCGAGTGAAGAAGTGCCACACCTGAGCGGTGGTGGATTGCCGGGCATTTACAATTTCGATCATCTTCACTTCCATTGGGGTAGTGACTCCAATCGAGGCAGTGAACACAGAATCTCTAACCAAGCGTAAGAACCTTTTATCAATGAATACACCGTTTGATGAAACGCGTACCGAACGTAAGAATTTGTATAGGTTCCCGGCAGAACTTCATATCGTCCACTACAATCAAAAGTATGCGGATTTGGCAACTGCGTCTGGATTTTCCGATGGTATAGCAGTATTAGCTATCTTGATCGAGGTAAGGAGACATTCCTTTCGTCCTTTCGAGCAGATTCAAATGAGTTAAACGTTAACCGTGAACCCAAAAACATTAACGTGTATTTATTTTGCCAGGTATCAACCAGGGATAACATTGCTTTCCGTCACATTCAACATTTTGAACATATTATTCACCCTGGAGGTTCTCCCACTTCTAACGTGCCGCTTCCGATTCCACTTGAAGATCTGATTCCTGACGATCCTGACGCGTTTTTCCGATATGATGGTTCGCTCACAACTCCCGAATGCAACGAATCAGTTATTTGGACAGTATATGAAACTCCCATCGCGATTTCAGAGCGTCAGGTATATAGAATCTGACTTATTACTAAAACCTTTTTGGCTCTTTATTACTAGCTAATCGGATTGATCGTGTGTGTTAAACAGTTGGACAAGTTCAGGGAGCTATTCACCTCTGGGAATATTCCAATGGTCGACAATTACCGTCCTATTCAACAAATAAACAACCGTATCGTAACATATCGTTCATCAAGTTTTTAACTTGATGAATGCATTGCAAACAGCCAATCGAAAATGTCGTGAAAACTATACCAAAGATACAAGGACCATTTCTGGGGAAACCCCCGCTTGTCGACTGCTGTTTTCTTTATTCAATTGTATTTCCAAAATTTATCGAGGAATAAAACGTGATTGCCTTGTGACTGTAGCACTTCCTTCTAGCATCGATATTCGCCGTTGTTTAAGTATGGTCAGTATGTCAATTTAGGTCACTATTTTCCATACGTAGAACGATACTTTCACTTCAACTTATTATCATTCTTGTTACGGTAAACAGATTCGCAAGGTGAGTTACGTCTAGAAGTCGCGCAAAGCTAAATCTAACGTCAACTAGATTAGTGTGCACCTCATGACTCTTGTAACGAACCAGTGTGAAGTTTACATTAAACATGATCGAAACTCGCGTGCGACTCGAAAGTCTTACCGTTTCACCTGGAAGTCATGTCACAAGCATGTGATTGTAATAGCATCCGAGGTCAGGGATTTGATATAAAAAGCGAAACAATCGAGCTGTAGGGGACATTGTAGTTTCATCCCTTCTCCAGGCTAACCTTCCGCTATGGCGAAGCTCGGTTTCCTGTACAAGGTGAATGTATTCGGTTTCTCCCACAGTACAGTAAAAATGCCTGTCTTAACTTTATTCTTTTCACAGTTCTTGATAGGAATATGCTTTGTAGCCACGGTTAATGCTAAACCCACAAAGCCAGGTATAGATAATATTTTCTCGAAGCAATTAAAAAATTCCTTTTGGTTTTACTTATACTTTTGATGGTCGCATCTGTGAATAGCACCGCCAGACCATTGGAGCTATGCGGGTAATTCTGGTTAATCAAACTCTATTTCAAACGAAATCGTGTAGCTCATTGTGATTAACCATTTTGCATGAAAAGAACGCGTTCATTGGAAGGAACACTTTTCAGCTTGCGGAGGCGAGCATCAATCTCCCATCAATCTCGACTTTGCTTCAGCTATTGCAGCCGATTTTCCGAGCATGATGTTTTACAACTACGATCAGGTACTTCCTGAGATGCTAACCAACAACGGGCACACAGGTATGCGCTTTCAATTACTAAAAAACTATCCTCGGATGCTCAAATTCTGTTTTGAAACTAATGCAGTTATGATGAGCGTCAAGAGCCAGTCAAATGAAGATGTGCCTTTCATCACTGAAGGTGGACTTACTGATCCGTACAAATTTTTCCAACTCCATTTCCATTGGGGAAGGGACGCGCTGTCAGGCAGTGAACATACCATCAACGGTCAACCGTAAGACGATTACCAGATGTATGAAAATAGTGTAGCTATACTTAAGTCAAATTTCTCTTATGAAAAGATATCCTGCTGAACTGCACATTGTTCACTACAATACCAAGTACGGGAATTTTAGCGAAGCTGTTGCTCATCCGGATGGATTAGCTGTCTTGGGAATTATGATTGAGGTGTTGAATAATAATTTTTAGTTTACATGTCGAACGATTTAAGAGATCGAACTCAATTTTTGCAGCTGCAAACTAGAGACAATATTGCATTCCGTCATCTGGAACGGTTTGATGATATTCTGAACCCTGACAGTGATAAAAAAAGCGCTTTGACTTACCCAGTTCCATTGTCGGATCTTCTTCCGGACCGAACTGGAACCTTTTACCGATACAATGGCTCTCTGACCACTCCTGGTTGCAATGAAGATGTCATCTGGACAGTTTTCGATACTCCGATTGCCATTTCACAGCGCCAGGTATGAGAGTATTCTATTTCCATGAATCAATGTTATGATTATTTTATTTGTTGTTTAAGTTGGACATTTTCAAACGGTTAATTGATTCCGAAGGCCAACAAATGGAAGGCAACTTCCGTCCGGTTCAAGAGCTCCACGATCGCGTTGTTTATTACCGATCGGAAGTTTCATACAAGGCCCTGTAACTCCCGAATATTCAGATTTGCCGACCAAACGTTTTCGTTTGCTATTATATCGATATATTATACAGAAATAGTAAAAGTAAGGCAATTCCCATTGTCGTATATCATATTGGTTTAAGGAATACATTATCTATCATATGCATTTTCTGTTTTGCAAATTTTGAAACACCGAGTTGCATAACCCTGTCGTAGTTCGCCTGGCGTGTTTCTTTTTTTTCTTTCTTCTTCTTCTTTTTCTTTTGCCGCAATTAATTTTCTTTTGTTGAGACATTTGCAACAGAATTACAGTCATTGTTTGACACTCTGTAAGAAGTGTTATACATCTACCGTCAGAATTAAGACTTGACATTCTTTTCACTGATACGTCAATCAAACCATGCACTCCAACCTCAGATTAATTTTTACGGTATCGTAATCCTTTTTTTCTTTCTATCAGAAAGACTAATTACAATTTAACGAGGATTGTGTAAGAGGATTTGTTAATGCTATTTAGTTATTGTTTTACCTGTTTACCCGTCGAGCAATGGCAGCTGGCCTCAAGGTCCTACCACTACTAAGCCCAAACAGTACGTATACCTTTTAATTTAACATTAAATTAATTCAAGCTGTTATTCAATCTACAATAACTTATGTTTGTTGGTGTGATTTTTAGTAACGATAAATTCATCGGTAACGGGCAACACGTGGAACTATGACGGTAAGACATTCTGCTTTCATAATTTAGTATTCTAAAACGTACGTTTCCTAATGAATAGAGTCTGTCGAATGGCCAATTCGTATCTCAACATGTGGAGGCAAACACCAATCTCCCATCAACATTGATCCCCGTAAAGTCCTTGTTGTGAATTATCCAAAACTGTCGTTTGGTTTTTACGATAAGGTGTTTCCCGAAACTGTCACCAATAACGGCCACACAGGTACTCGAATCTCCAAATTTTTTAAGGCAGTTTAACCTTCTGGTAATTATTGGAATTTAACCACAGTTACGCTTCAGATTGACACGAGAGAGGAAAATAATTATCTTCCGTATATTGAGAACGGAGGATTGTTGGACCGTTACGTTTTCTATCAACTTCATTTCCACTGGGGCAGCAAAAACCATAAGGGCAGTGAACATCGTATAGCCAACAAAAGGTAAAAATATTTGCGTTTACAATTGGATGTTGTAATTGTTCCAATGTTAAAATTTGCTTCTCCCGAAAGATTTCCGGCCGAACTTCACATGGTTCATTTCAGTCAGAAATACGATAATTTCACAGAAGCTTCGAAACATTCAGACGGGCTGGCTGTTCTCGCTGTTCTAATAGAGGTACGTATCGTTGGAGATATCGCTAAATTATACGTAAGGAATTACATTAAGAAATCGTTAATTTCAGATGGAGAAGAGAGATAACATTGCCTTCCGTCATATTGAACATTTTGATGAAATTTCACGACCTTCTGCTAATCGAGGAAACTCTAGCGTATCGAACCTTACAAATCCAGTCGCGTTGGAGGATCTGATTCCCGACAATCCATTCACTTTTTATCGTTACAACGGATCGTTAACGACTCCGTTGTGCAACGAAGTTGTCATATGGACTGTTTTCGACACCCCAATAGCTCTCTCTGAACGCCAGGTGAGGGTATCAATCATTTGTTTAGAATGAAGGTCGATTAAATTGGTTTTGGTAGATGAATGAATTTAGAAACCTATTTGACGAGGAAGGTCATCACCTGACAGATAATTTCCGACCTGTACAATCCATTCACGATCGACTGGTAACTTATCGCAATAACAAAACGGTTTAACTAAGTTAATCCGGCATCCAAATGGATAACGCCTATTAAATTTGTATGACAAGTGTAATTATCCTCACTAATCGATTTGTAAAGACATGTACCTCCACAACAGATTTATATTTCTTCCAGGAATACGAATAATAAATGTAAATTTTGCATTTTAATTCCCTCTGCATTTTCTTGGCCTCGACCAAGGGAATTTTCACAGGTAGTTTTATTTTATCGCGATAAGGTGAAACACGGTAATCACAATCGTGACTTGCTAATCGAGGCTACCTAGGCACGTATTTCCTTTGTTATCAGTTGTGGCATCTCAAGGTTTGTATCCCAATATGGACTGTACAATCAAACTCCACATACTGCCCTCAGCAACAGTTGTACCGTCTGGGAAGGCAGACTAAGCTCACAATCACAAAGGCACGTTGTGCATTACACAACAAACCCAGTCGTTTTCACGATCATGTCGCAACGGTTCTTTGAGCAAGTTCAGCACGCTGCGCTTTACGCCAAAGCCAGGCCAAATGCACCCCCACAACTCGCTGAAAGGATTATCAATTTCTTGAGAGAAAAGGTAAATTTTACAGCAAAAACAAGTAACTAGATTGTGAGGCTACATACACATTGATAGTTTCAAGGTGAGCTGGAACTTTGCTTGGACGTTGGATGCGGAAATGGCCAATGCAGTGGAATTTTTGCAAGTTCATTTCGCAAAGTTTTGGCCACTGACATAAGTCCTGCGCAAATAGAAGTGGCCAAAACGCTGGAATACCCACAAAATATTGAATTCCAGTAAGTTACAGAGTAACGAAACAACCATAGTGAAATCTAATATCAAATTTCCTGTAAATAGGGTTAGTCCAGCGGAGAATAGTCCAGCTGAAAATGGATCGGCTCAACTTGTAGTGGCTTGTGTGGCTGCTCACTGGTTTGATTTGCCAGCCTTCCTGAAGGATGTTGATAGAGTTCTATGTAAAAATGGGGTAGTGGCTTTGACCAGCTTTTTCCTACCAATTGTAGTTCACGCCACAAAGTCTAACGAGTTGAATGCTGAATTAAAACGTGTAAGTTTATGATACGTAACATTATCGAAAGCCAAACACTTTAATCAAAATCTTAACTATAGTTTTACTTCGAAATTCTTGGTCCTTATTGGGGCAGTGGCATTCGCCATTTGGAAAATGAATACGCCGATTTTTCAATTCCTTATGCGGAAACGTTGCGGTAAGAAAACTAATAAATTATAGACGCATAACTTTAATTGCTGCTATCTTCACGCAAATGTAGCGATGAGGTCTGGAGTGATGAGGAGCCTTACACTCTGGCCAGATTGGCAGTTGACTTGGAATCATGGTCCGGCTATCAGAATATGTGCCGAGATAAAGGCGAATCTGCCGGAAGAGAAGTACTTCAAGAATACATATCAAGGTATGTTCTTTTAGTTATTCGAAATATCAGTTTAATTTAAGTTACTGCATTGTGCTGATTGATGAAAATGTTGATTCATATGAAGATGCCTGGCATCTTTGGGAACTACGGACGATCCGGCCAAGGTGGAGCTCAAGTTGCAACGGAAGTACTTCCTTTTGATGGGAAGGAAGCAGTGAAAAATTATTCGCATTTTCCAAATGTATCCCAGTTTAACTAAAGGTTATTCAAGCTTTACACTTCTTAAAACAAAGAATTTTAAAAATATAGTATTCTCTCATTTGACATGGACAGGATAATTGGCTGCCGTACTGGATGCTCTGCTCACGGAGCGAGTGGGTGAATACAACATACGGATGACACATACCAACATTTCATGATATAATGTAGTTTGTTACAAGATGTAGAACTGTTTAACTTGCGGGGAAAATTTTTCATGGAATTACAAAATTTAGAAGGCGATTGATTAAATGCCCAGGATGTGTTCGGTTCCGTGTTGATTTTCTATTTAAATGTTGACCATGCGTCACGTGTTATGTCTTTTAATCAAATTATTCATCTTCGTTTCTTATCTAATGTTCGTTTGATAAGTTAGTAGATAATGGATGTGTACGTATTAGTCTTCATCGCAGATTCAAGCTGGATAGGCTTGGTAAAGTTAGCATTAATTAGTTTTATATCTCCCGTTATTTACGGTTACGCTTATAAAATCTGGGCTTTACTTTAAGTTTGTTTGTGAGTACAGGAAAATGGCAAAAGCTTTTGCTCTTTTTATCTTTGTAGTAGCGACTCTTGTTAGTCAGAACACTGGAAATGTCATGAGGCTTCAAGGTATTGCGTTTTAAAATTATGTAGGACAAACTTTGATTTTCGAACTTGTGTCAATTTACAATCGTATCTCTAAACTGAGTGAATTTTATATTTCAGGTTGTGGTGGACGAGTTTTCGTTGACGAAGCGGTCGTGATTGATGCTCCTTTGCGTGTAGATTGCGTGTGGGAGTTTGAAACGCAAGAGGACCGTATCCTAGTTGTGAGTATCGTAAACGGAAACTTAAACGATGCCGAAGAGTATTTCAGTGTAAGACATTTCATATTTTAAGTTGTCTATTAATCACTTATAGAATATGTTATTTACGTATTATAGATTCATGATGGAACTGATAGCGATTCTCCGATTCTCCGCGTAGAAAATCAGAAGATTCACGAAGTTTCACGAAAAGATTTGCCACAGTCCGTGTACACGACTCTACCCGAAGCCAGCATTCGATTCAGAAAGACACCTACTTCAAATTTGCAACTCAGAATTCAGAAGGTTTTTTCGACATTCAAATTTCTAATTATCCTTTTTCTAATGAAACTATATTAAAATTGAATTAAACCACACACAGGCTGTTCCCTGTCCATTCAATCTAGGGCTAGATAGTCAATGTGGTCGAGTGGTTGACGAGCTTTCGTGTTATTGTGCTACATTCACTAACGTAAGAAACGACCGAAAATTCACAAAAATGTTCACAAAAGCAGCCACCTATTAAATTAGACATTAAATCTTACCGCTTTGCATTATTAACAGAGAGTTCAGACAGATCAAACAATGTATTGTATTGACAACAACATGAAATTGATATCTTTCGAAAATGCAACCGAAGAGCAGATAATTCAATCAACCTGGGGAACTCGTAAGTCCCATTATTTCTTATAGTCTTTTCATTTGAGTGTTGGACACTTAATCACCGCCAAACGAAGACTTGAGTTTTTGTTTCTTTGATCAACAGAAGTGGAATATTGGACTTCATTGACCGATACCCGGCGAGACGGAACTTGGCTCTGGGAGAGCTCGATGACCGTTGCTGTTTACACAAATTGGTATCCTGGAAAACCGAATACTGTGGCTTCCAACACCGATGATTGCATGGTCTACGGTGGTGCAAAATTCTTGACTTTTTGGGGTGATACTTCTTGTGGAACTATGGCTCATGCTATTTGCGAAGCCAACCCATAACTCGTAATCAAATGACCAGCATGTATGTGACCAATCCAACTGGAAAATAAAATGTTAATATAGGCAAAACTTACATTTGTGTAATAAACTATTTGCTTTTCACTTAACAGTAGCGTTTCATTTGCAATTCAGACGGTTTTCAATCACCCCATTTTTTTCGTTGCTTAGAAAACACGATGACGTATAATACGTATAAAAAAATCGTTACGGGCTTTCAAGCAGTAGTACTTTCAGTAGGAGTGGCTGATTGAACTAAAGATGAGAAGGGATGATTGGCATCTCTGAAAATATTACTATACCGGTTTTGTACGCAATTCAACTGCTAGTCACAGCAGCCACAATGTTGTGGCTGGCGAGGCGGGAGAAAAACGATACATCAAACAGGCGGTCAAGGAAGCTATAAACCTTACCCACTTATTCCCACAGTTCAACGCCCAATTTTTCACCTATGTATAAAGATCATTTGATAATGAAAGGGACCCCTTCAAATCCCTCCTCCCTCTCTCGCTGGTTGATTTTACTCATCTATAGCTGTGCTTGCTCTTGGCTTCCCACTATACAGAATTCGGCAATACACAGATACACCGAGCTAGCTGGAACGTTTAAATCGACAATTTTTCTACATAAAAAGGAAAAAGTAAGAGACCAAAATACAAACTTTAGTTCGATAAACACAAACGTGCAGAGGACAGCATTAATTCAATCTATTATCTAACCCCATCACTATAGAAATGGCAAAGACTTTGCCTATTTGCATCTTTATATTGTCTGTTGTCAGTCGTAGTTGCTATGGGACTATGTTGGCTACTGAAGGTAAATATTTCTTTACTTCAGTCTAAACCTATTCTTAAAACCAAAATCAAAATGGTTATAGTTCTATGTACGGTGTCATTTCAATTTAGAATATGGATGGAGGCCAGTCTTCGTAGACAACGAAGTTGTGATCGGTGGTCCGTTTGGCGAAAATTTCATTTGGCAATTCGAAACACAGGAGGACCGTATCCTTGCATTCAACATCCTTGATGGAAACATAAAAGAAGCGCAAGATTTTTTGTCTGTGCGGTCAAAGATTTTTAGTTGAAAATGTTGTTCAATCTTAAATTCCATGCCATTTTGGTAGATCCATGACGGAGCTGACATCTATTCGCCAAACGTTCTGCTTGGAAATGATGACATCATACAGTTCTCAAGGAAAGGTTTATCAGAGACATTGTACACCACTACATCCAAGGCGACAGTGCAATTTGCGAAGACACCAATCTCACATTTGAAGCTCAGAATTCAGAAGGTAATGTGAAATAAAGTCCCAATCTGAAATCTTCTGCACCTGCACTATTCTTTTTTTTCTAAAGGCTGCCAATTGTTCGTATAATATCAAGCCAGAAACCCAATGTGGCCGAATGGTTGACGAGGTTTCGTGCTACTGTGCTATTTTCACCAACGTAAGAGACTGTATTAAGAACATATTATTCATTACTGTACGAAAAAGCAAAGTCCTAAAATGATGAGCACGTTCTTGTTTTCAATAGGAAAACCAAACAGATCAAACCATGTCTTGTCTTGATAATGGGATGAAACTAGTTTCGTTTGAAAGTGAAGAAGAAGAAGAGCTCGTTCACAGAACTTGGAGCACCCGTAAGTGCGAAATTCCTTGTTAGCATTGCAACGATATTTAGACCGTCTGTTTGGCCAGCATAAGTGTATTTCGTCATTGAGAAAGTGAACAAATTGTTCTGCATGGGTTAAATAGCTTGAATTTTTTCGTATTCATTTATTAGAAATTCCATTTTGGACTTCATTGACTGACACCCGCCGTGACGGTTCTTGGCTATGGGAGAGCACGATGACTCCGTTGAGCAATGGAAACTACACCAATTGGTTTCCCGGAAGACCTCTTATTCAGGAGAGTGATCAGTTTAATTGCATGTTGTACGGTGGAAGTACATACTTATCGTTTTGGGGAGACGTCAATTGTTCAGCGCTAGCTAATGCCATTTGTGAAGCTCAGCCATAGCTGCTTTTCTATTCGTGGTTACTAAACATATGCATTGAATTTTTCATGGTAGAGATTATGTTTGGGAATGCAAAGTGACTTAAGAAATATGGGGAAATCACTACCTCTGTATGCACCTTTTTCCCCAGTAGAAGTATCTCTAGTGTAGAACATCACAATAAGCTAATACAATCTGTTGTTGTGTTCCTGCACAACACGCACATGCAACGTGCTCTGTTCCTTTACATAAGAAATGATGATTGACAGATCAGGAGGGAAGGACAAATGGACCTATAAAATCACCCGAGGATGAGTTTCAATAACATCTACAGATCTGATCGCTGTGATGAAGGCTGGGATGAATAGGGTGTCAGTTTACAAAAATGGGGATATGCCCTTTGTTGTGATTTTGAGTTCCTCTGATAAGAAAGGGGATTTTTATTTTACCTTTTAAAAGTATAAACATGCGTGACGTTGAGCATAATCAAATAGAACTCTAAATCGAATCAAAATAAGGCGATACTTGACAGTTTACTACATAGTGCCAGTGGTCAGCACAGCATGCCTTTTCGACAAGACGCTCGAAAAACAGTGAGATTCGATACAAAGATGAGTGAGTTGTACATTTGAAAAAGATCTAATGATAAACAGTAATCAAGTGAATGAGTCCATCCACTCATTCCTCTCACACATACCTAAACAGTCTCATCGCTGTCAGATGTTATTGATCGAATGTATCTTTGAATTGTTGATCCTGCTGAAAGACATTCGGTCAACAAAAATCTGAAAGTGATCAAATTGAAGTGTCAATCTTTTGTTTCCAATCTTTATTTTTCACCATATGTCAGTCAACAGTTTTATTGTGACCTTTATTTAAAGTCCAATAATAATCCGGCCAATTCTTTAGGTATGATTAGGGGAATTTTTTTCCACCGTTCAATCCAACTTCAACCTTTACACCTGTCAATCTATTTGACAGATTTCTCTTGTTTTTGAGTGATGCTTCCGTGACTGTTATATCCATATATTCATCCCAATTGTGCACAATCATCTCCCTCATCCAACTTTGGCCAGCGTTGCTCCCTATATAAGGACAGATTTCAAGCCACTCCACCAGAAGTGGGTAACACCGCGGCCAACAACCAAACTATTGTATTTAGACGATTAGAGTTCCGTAAACTTTCATTACCAAGAACGATGAATAATCATATTCAGATAGCTTTTTGCGTCTGTATGCTGGCTTTCGTTAACTTTAGTTACGGAAATGTAGCTGCTCTTCGACGTAAGTTCTTTTAACAAATCAAACAGAATTTTTGTACTTCATTCTATCTCTTCAAACAGCGAATCCTTCTTCCTTTTGCGGGAAGCAATTTTTTATTGAAGATGCACTTGTTATTGACGGTCCTTTTCAAGAAGGCTGTGTTTTAGAATTTCAAACACAAGACGACCGTATTCTAGCGTTCAGCATCCTTCGTGGAGTCATAGACGCAGTAATTTTTTTTTTTTTTTTCCGATGTTGCCCTTAGCTTTAATCACCATTTTGCTCATTATATCCGTCTGTTGTGAAGTTTGGGGACGAAATGGACACCGATTCTGCAATCCTTCAAGTTGAACACCAGGAAACCCACGAACTTTCAGGAAGACAAGAATTGCCTGTGACTATGTACACAAAAAATTCGAAAGCGTCCGTTCGTTTTTTAAAAGCAACAGCTCATTTGCAGCTCAAGATTCAAAAGGTGACGTATCTTATTTTCCCTTTAATAGTATACATATATTGTAAAAGCATAATGTAATTATTTCTTTTCGAGACAGGCCGTTACATGTGAATTAAACGTGGGGGTAGATACTAGCTGTGGACGAGTGGTGGACGAAGTTTCCTGCTATTGTCAAATTGCGAAACTCGTAAGTTTGCTAACGCTGGGGCAAAACCTTGCAAGACGATTCACTCATTGCTAATTCATTTTTAATTGAAATTTCTATATGATTTTTCTTCATACTACAGCTGACTCAGGTTGATCACACAATGTTCTGTCTTGACATCGGTATGAAATTGGTGTCTTTCGAAACGGCACTAGAAGAAGAGAAGATTCGCGATGCTTGGTTTCCCGGTGAGTAACATAAAATCTATAACATTCGATGCTCATTAACCGGAATGGCAGTGGTTCCATATAAGTAAAGTTATGCCTAGCAAAAAACTAAACCACCTCATTAAGATTCACTGGGCCTCTAGCGGTTTTTAGAATTTTCCTTTTCTAATTGCAGATCCACAACACTGGACCTCAATGACCGATTACCGTCGCGACAACGACTGGGTTTGGGAAAGCACGATGTCCCTCTTGAGCGAACAAAGTTACACTCTTTGGTTTCCAGGGAGACCCAATATGCAAGTTGACAATAGTGACGATTGCATGGTCTACGGCGGTACATTCCTGACGTACTGGGGAGACGTTAGTTGCGATTCATTGGCTCGTTCTGTTTGTGAAGCTCAGCCTTAAATGGCGAACCGCAATAAGCTGTTGAATAACTTGTGAGTGTCCTATTGATTCAAAAGAACGTAGTCTATTCAACTGTATGCAGAAATATAATACAAATCTATACAGAATACCCTTCTATTTCATTTCAACGCTCCCTGTTCGTTTGTGGCACAGCCATGATGGCGAAATGAAAAAAAAAAAAATTATAAATAAATAGAAATAAATCCTGCAACACAAAGCATTCAGAAAAAGAGATGGAAAACTTTAATCCACTCTCTAAGAAACGCTGTGTTGAAAAAGGGAAACATGACCATGCTTTGAAAATATTCTAAATTCTATGTTTTCAAAACGGAAACACAAAGTTTAAAAAATGGAGTAAATTTCTTTTTCTCATTTTTACCTTCGCGCCACTTTGGACATTAAACCTAATAAACGCCCCTCATTAAACGACACATGATTTAACTAAACATTGCGTTAAGAAAAGGTAAAAATGTTAACTTTTTGCATCTGTTTGGTGGGATGTAAAAAACAAACATTTTGAAACATCAACAAATGAAATAAGTATATATCGCGTGAATTGGTTTGATAATCAAGTTTATTGCAAACGTAAAAATGTGTTTATTTAAAAAAAAATGAAAAATATTATTTATCTACATTATCAAATCTAATAGATAGAGATTAGTTGTTTCCCATTGCATAGTATGTATTTTGAGATGTCTATTGAAAAAGTTTTTTCTGACAGAGCTATCACCTGTATGTTTCTCAAATAAATAATAGTGGTGCATTAAAACTGAATATTTTCTGTTACCAAATGAATTTTCACTAAAAATCACTGAGAATAAGCCAGAGTCAATAATCGTATAATATTTGTCATTGAAAAATCAAACGATATTCAAATGACTTTTATGTTTCTTCATATTTTCCTCTATTAATATGATCAAATGTAATGAAAATGAGGGTCCAAATAGCACAATGGTTATCAAGCTAGATTCTGACATTATAGGTTGCTGGTTCAAACCTCGACAAAATTATGAGATATTTCATATTTGACATGTTATGTATGTATGTGTGTATATGTGTGTATATGTGTGTGTATATGTGTGTGTATATGTGTGTTATGTATGTATGTATGTGTGTAATTCATGTTGACATCTAGATACGATAAATCTATAGCAAAATCTAGAGAATAGAAGAGGATGCAGAGGATTAGATAATTACCAAATTAGGTTTAAATGCATTAGCTGCAAATTAATGTATTCAACTTTAAAGTTAATTCATTTATTTATGTAAATACAATTTTTTACGAATTTCGAGAAATATGCAAATAAGGGGAGGGATAACAAGGCCAGGGAGGAGTATATTCCTCCCTGACAAGGCCATGGCTTCCAGCATAGCCTGGGGTTCTTTCGGTGCCGTCTGGTTAAAAACAAAAAGAAAACAAATGTGTTTGGGTGGGGGGAATCATTTTTGTTTCGAAAAAAATTTCTAAACATCGTGTGTCGGAGGAGGTGACAAACAAGTCATGTTTAGATATCGCAAAACATTAGTTTCCTTTTAGAACACAGCGTTTCTTAGAGAGCAAGCAATCATAACAAGTTATCGTACAGTTTCTCATCTTACGTAGACGTCTTTTGGAATCGGGTGCCAGCTCTTGATTGAGTTGTGAAGGCAAATTTATTTCATGGAGCTTTGTGGATCTTTTGGTTTTCTTCACGTAAAATCGGCCCACTGCTACCAGCAGAGTCATAGAACCATTACGATGCTGCTCCTTGCTTTCAGGTAGTTTCACGCTCGGATGTGTCGTTCCTTGAGGGCCTTACCAAGATGGGGGACTTGGAGATGATCTTGGACCATCAGATGAGACGGGTACAAGTTTAGGGGCTAATTGTACGCCGTAAGCTCCGTTAGGAGGTGGCGGAGGCATCGCTGCTGAATTTAGCCCATTTCTTGGTGATTTGGTGCATTTGTCCCGATAAAGGTGTCTCATATGCTGGCCTGTTTTGGTTCGTCACCGTTAGAGTCTGGTTGTGAAAGATGCGGTTTCCATCATTTCGTTTACCGTTTGGAACAGCATAGGTATTCGGATTAGCGTGACCTATTTCTGATTCGACGGTTACGTGGCTACGGCTAGTCCCGCAGAAAGATGAGACCGACATCGCTGCTGGCTCATTTCTTTGGGAAGGCACGGATGATCTTCTTGGACCATCAGATGAGACGGGTACAAGTTAAGGGGCTGATTGTGCGCCGTAAGCTCCGCAAGGAGGTGGCGGAGGCATTGCTGCCGAATTTAGCCCATTTCTTGGTGATGACATCGGTCCTTGCTGCATTTGTCCCGATAAAGGTGTCTCATATGCTGGCCTGTCTTGGTCCGTCTTCGTTAGAGTCTGGTTGTGAAAGATGCGGTTTCCATCATTTCGTTTACCGTTTGGAACAGCATAGGTATTCGGATTAGCGTGACCTATTTCTGATTCGACGGTTACGTGGCTACGGCTAGTCCCGCAGAAAGATGAGACCGACATCGCTGCTGGCTCATTTTTTTGCGAAGGCACGGGTCTTGATGGATGCATTCGTTCTGCTGACGTGGTAGATTCAGTCTCGTTTTGAGGTGGTCCCCGAGCCTGTTGATTATTGGCCTGATTTCCTTGGTTTCGGTTAAGATTTGGGGTACCATACACGGCGTGATCAATGTCCGTTCTAGCAGCGGAACTCCTGCGCGGAGGTGGAGTAGATTCATTTCTTTGCCAAGGCATGTGACTGGGCTCCATTTTTGTTGGCAAAATGACCTGTTCTGCATGTTTCTTGTGCTCCTGAGTTTGGTATTGTTCCAGGACATGGCTCGTAATGGAGTTAACACGACGAATTTCTTGGTTTTCTGTCTGCAATTGCATGTTGCCTTGTCGTAGAAAAGCGTTTTCTATGATTATTTCTTCATACCTACGCAAGAATAGATTGTCTATTTCCAGGTTATCGGAATATTTATTCCGCGGCTGAGGTGAAACCTTCGGCAACGGACCGTTGGGCCCTTGGGGTGGACATGCATTCTGGGTTTTTCGGAAGCCAAACGCAGGGGCCTGTTGCCGTAGATGATCATAAGCAGTATTATACGTCGGCTCATCGTATATGTGTTGATCGGTCGAAACATTGCTGCCACGGCCAAACACATATTGATTACCAGATGGAGGAGATATTGGAAATGAGCCGAAAGTCTGGGACTGTACTGGGATGGGTGGCAATGGCCGGCGTGACATATCCTGCTTGACTGCTGGTTCGGGGGAACTGTCTACTGACTCTCCCAACATTATCGACACAACCCAAGAAAGAAGTTTAGTGAAGTAAGACAACATTTTGGATTGAATTTTGTCTTTTTGAAGCGAATATGAATACAAAAATGACATCACGTGATGTGTCTATATTGAATTCGGCTAGGATTCAGCGACTCACATTTGGAGATGTGGTACATTTTGTTTAATTTTAAAGATTAAAATTCAATGGAATAACATTCAATTGTACCTTTTCTCAAAGCTAAATTTATTTCACGTACTATTCAAACCATTAATCAGTTTAGAAATAATAGTAAATGTCATAAATATTTGGAAAATCATCGTTGATGATGCTGGCTATATCGATGCATATGGTGTTCATGCAGCCTCATAGAGTTGGCTAACGTCCAAAGTTGCCAGTTCGATGAAATTGTGAAAAAAAAATTGGAAAAGGGAAAAGGGGGTTAAATAAATCATTTTTAAAACGCACCCAAACTTTAACAGAATATTCTGAATGAATTCGTGCAAAACAGGGAAGGGCTCTGTCAAATTATGGTGTAAAATCCAAAAAATTCTGAGCATTACATTACCTGATATCCCGTGTGTGTGAAGCCCGCAATCAGTAGGGAAACTGGAAAATGACTAAAACTCGTCCCAAACCGTACGGCCTGACCCCTAGCGGCAGGCAGGAGCCTAGCTTCAGACGATTCCTCTCAGGCTTATGGAACCGTTCACAATCTTTACTTCGTAGTCTGTGGCTATAGACTGGTTGGTTGAATTGGTTGAATCTTTACTTTTACACATCAAACCACAGCGAATATTCGAACTAAACTGTTCATACCACTTTTAAATTTCTGGTTGGCTTATATTGAAATTCTGGCGATGGAGGATAGGGAAGACCAAGAACACCCCATTCCGCAAGTCCAAGTAGTAGCTTCGTGTGATAGTTCAGGCGTAACTCTCATCAATGAAGACACACCTCTTAACTTAGCAGAAAATGGATTGTATGAAATATCATATATTAATATTGCGGAAGAAGATATGGTGTCTGAGCTAGAATTGCTTGACACTGTGACTAATGATGATGATAGCTCACGACAAAGTTTTCCTGAGAATTTTGAAGTTGAAGATGCAGATGATTCAGATGATGGAGAACCAAATGCAGATGAGGAACAAGTTGCTATGACAAATGATTTCTTGTCTGGAAAAATTTCATTTCAGGATTTCATAACTAGAGTAGAATGTTCAGATGATTCTCAGTCAAGTGGAGAAGACTATTCAGATATAGATGATGAAGAACAAGTCCTAGAAGAAAACAAGAGTGATCCAGAATATATCCCTGAAGGCTTATCCAAACGTCAAACTAATCTGCATCGAAAATCTGAAGGTCGAAAAGAAATCATTACAGCACCCAAAGGGAATATAGCTGTTGCCAGTTACACACCACAGCCCTCACCTGCCTCCCCACTCAAGAGGAAAAAAGCTACTACTAGAGTTATGAAAAGACTTCCATCAAATTTACTTGGTAGAGTAATTTTCTGAGCTCACTTTTTAAGGAAATTATATATTTTGAATTTTTGTGGTGGACAGGTCTGATGGGTGAAGCAAATTTACGGTACGCCAGAAATGAGAAGCAAGATGCCATCAACCTCTGCATGGAGGTCATTCGGCAGGTACTTGTCAATCAAACTTCAATTCCCATTCGTCTTGTATGAAGAATTATGCACTTATTCTTTTAGGCTCCCAATTATGCTGAACCTTTCCAAGCGTTAAGCATGTTCTATGAAGATCTTGGGGATTACGAAAAGTCATACCAATTATCTCTAATAGCTGCATACTTGTCCCCTCAAGATGCTGATGAATGGATTCGCCTTGCTGAGGTAAAAACTAGCAGATAAGGATTTCAGATAAACTATTTGATGAAAAGAGCAATTTTAAGATAAAACAATAGATGAGAACTCTTATTGTAATTGTGTGGATCAAACAAATCTCTGAGTCTATCGCAGGTGTGCTTGAGTCGTAACGATGAACTGCAGGCGTCGAAATGTCTTGCCAAAGCTGTCCAAGCAGATCCTTCAAACATACAAATTCATCAAAAGTATTGCACAGTAAATCTCACCACGGAAAGGAGGTTTTAGTTTCCATTCATAATATTTTGTTGCATTTATGAATTTCAGTCGCTGTGAATTGCTTGAATCCATGGGCGCGCAAAAGGATTTGCTGAAAGCTTGTCTCACCATGTTACGATGTGTCCAACCAGAAAATGAACAAAAAAGAAATGAGTGGGTCGAGCTGGCTGTTAGAATAGCTCGCATGCATCATGCAAGCGGGCACCTGCATTCCGCGCGTAGAGCTCTTAGCAATGCCCTAGTCACCTGTTCCGCGAGTTTCACCATGGAACATTATAATCTTTTATTGGAACTCCAAGTTTTGACGAAGCATTATCTCGATGTGATGAAAGTATGATCAATGTTGGCCTGCGTTTATCGAACGTAACAAATCAAGTTTAATTTCATAATTCCTCTGATTTTTAAAATAATTCCACTAGGTACTTACTAAACATTGCGGCTTGGTGTTTAACAATAAAATATTTGATGCAATTGACCTCGAAGAGGCAGAAACGATGGAATTGACACAGGAATTACCACTGGACATTCTCAGCAAGCTTTGTATTGCACTAGTCTACTCCAAGAAACACGATTTTGCCTTTCCCTTAATTGAAACGTTTCTTGAATATGATGTGGAAAGTTTTGGAGATATTTACCTTGACGTTGCCGAGGCCCTTGTGGAAAACGAATTTCACCAACGAGCTTTGTAAGTGATCTGGTAGTATAATTGATTAACACTTACAATTTTCAATCTGATTTCCGTTCAGGCCATTGTTAGAAGCGCTAACAAAAAGCCAATCGTTTTGTTTGGCGGCAGTTTGGTTAAAGTATGCTAACAGTCTGTCCGCCCTAGATCGCGCGGACGAAGCGATCGTCGCGTTCCGTCATGTCATTCATCTAGTACCATCAAGTGAGGATGCAAGGATATCTTTGGCTGAATTGCTCACCAAATTAGGTAAATTTCTACCCGTCCGCCAGTATGATTTTCCCTAAATGCCACGTTATTTCAACAGGACGCCATGAAGAGGCTTTGGAAGCTGTGACTCAGGATTCTGAAGCTTCTCGAATAGAGGCCAGCGTGTTGCATCACAAGTGCATCTTGCTTCTTAAAGAAGGGCGAATGAATCAATTCATTGCTGCCTACAAGTTGTTGATGATGCGTCATGCCAGAAACATACGTTCAAAAGACGAAATCTACAAAGCATGTGGTGCCAAGAAAATCGGTTGGGAATCAGCAGATGAAGAGTCGGCCGATGACGAATTAGAATTTGGAGCCTCATCGGTCGAGTTGCAAGAAGAATATCGACTCCTGCGCTTAGCAGCTGAACACTTGTTCAAAGAAAAACGCCTGGTGGAACTCGAACGAATTTGTTTCACGGCTCTGACGTCTCCTCTTTTCAGGAAGAAGAGAGACATTTGTCGAGAAATCCAGTTCATAACTCTTCAAGTATGCTTAGCTAAAGGCGACTCTTATTACGCTTACAATCTAGCCCGCAGTTTACTGTTGCGGTGCAACAATTTGTATAACAACAGAGTTTGGAATCTCCTTATCCAGGTGAGACATTTTTGCTCATTTAGATTCTTTGGCATGGTGGCCGAACGCCAAAATCAATATTCAATTAAAAACAGGTTATCATGCGAGGAGACGATGTGCGTTACAATCGTTTTCTTGTTCGGTTACTTCTCAAACACCCCGAGCACGTCTGTTTAAGCGTTTTGAATGGCCACGCGTGTGTAGCGAGCGGTACTTACAAATATGCACTAGGTGAGAGGACCCAATATAATTAAATGATGCTGTTGGATGTGCTTAATTTGCTCATTACCATTTCTTAGATGAGTACATGTCAGCGTGCAAAATGGAGCCGAACAATTCATTGTTCTTGTTGCTTTCTGCTATTGTGCTAGTGCAGCTGACGTGCCAAAAATTTTCGAGTGGGAAACACTCTCTCGTCACCCAGGCTTCCTCATTCTTTGATGCTTATCTAAAATCAAGAGGCGACTGTCAAGAGGTCTTCTACAACATCGGTCGTGGCATGCATCAGCTTGGTCTTCTGACCCATGCCTTGGATTTTTAGTAAAACTTTCTTTTTGTTTACCCTTGAAAGTTTTGGTCGCATTATTTAATGTTACCTTTTTCTGTCATTTAGTAAGAAAGCTCTGCAGTTTAAACCAAGCGTCACACAAGGGAAACATGCGCACGTGTTCGACTTATCGAGAGAAATTGCCTTTAATTTATCGCTCATATATCGAGCAGCTGATTTTTCCAGTTCTGGTTTTGATGTTGCTCGCATGTACTTGGACAAGTATATCACTATTTGATAGGTGAACTTGGATGTACAGCATTTTCTATACTTCAAGGTACTATAATCCATTTGTAAATAAATAACAAATCAAGCAAGATTATCTACTATAAAACGTTGTAACAGGAGGGAAGGACTATGCACTTTTCCGCGTCCTGACCTCTATTTTAAGACGCGCGTTGGAGAGGAATGTTTGCCTATTTATTATTCTGAGCACGCAAAAAGTTTCGAAAGCAATTTTTGTCATATCATCCGGCAGTTCCATTTAAATAACATGGTCAACCCGATTTGGAATAAGAGGATCTCTTATCTCATGTTTCATGGCCCATCTCGGCAGAACCTAACGGAAAACTCACTATTAGAATGGCCCGCAGCATTATTGGGCGAAGATTAATACATAAGGATTGGGATGCGTTCCAGACTTCTTTTTATGGTGGTGGGGGGATGGGTGGGTGAAGGGTGACGGGTGACGGGTACTTGAACTTGAAGCTCTCTTATTTAAGCGATTGTAGCATTCTTCTTCAGAGTCCCATTGCTGCTTTTACGAAGAAGAGAATGACGAAAGAATGGTCCCAGCGTGGTTACGAAAGTACCGTCATTGCTTCTCGTTACGTAGACTTTCGACCAAAACCACCGCAACAACTTACTGAAAGGATCGTTGAATTCTTAAAAGAAAAGGTATTGTAGAAGAAAAAAAAGACGTCAATCATTCGGTACATTTTAAAAATGTTTTTCGTAAAGTATCCAGGAGATTTGAGCTTGTGCCTCGATGTTGGTTGTGGCAGTGGCCAATGCTCCGTACTTCTGTCACCGCATTTTAAAAAAGTTCTTGCTACTGACATCAGCTGCTCTCAAATTGACGTAGCAAAATCACAAAATCATCCTTCTAACATTGAATTCTGGTAATCATTCGAGAAATTGTGCACCGTTATTTTTTTTGATTAATTATTTCCAGCTTTTAATATTATGTTTGTTTTGTTACCATTGGTAGAGTCTGCCCAGCAGAGCAGTCTCCTGTCGAAGATGGTTCAGTACAGATTGTTAACGCGGGTGTGTGTGCCCATTGGTTTGACCTGCCAATGTTTTATCAAAGATGTTGACAGAGTGCTATGCTCCAATGGAGTCGTCGCATTATTTAGCTATGGAATTCCGGTTGTATTTTTGCATCCGACAAAATCGGAAGAGCTTTTTACTACACTGAAATTTGTAAGTAATGTTTTTTTGTTCTTACTTTCCTTTTCGTTATGAATTGTGGTTGAATACGCAATTTTTCATGTAGAGTTTTATAGTGATCGACTTGGTCCTTACTGGGCGAGTGGTGTTAAACATACGGAGAACGAGTATGCTGATATTACCATCCCGTATCCGGATTTCGTGCGGTAAGGAACCTTTAAATTACTTCTTGTACTGTACGATGTTGTTACTCCAGTTATTGTTATCCAGAGAAGAAGTTTGGAAAGAGGACAAGATAACCCTGGCCGGGTTCGTTGAGTACATAACGTCGTGGTGCGCATAAAATAATTACTGTAAAGCTAATGGGGATTCAGCTGGTCATGAAATTCTACAAGAATTTACGTCAAAGTAAGATAAATACCGATTATTTCGTATTTCATAGTTTAATATCTATTTGATGTGTTCTCTAGTGTCCAGAAAGCATTAGAGACCAGAAACGACCCACAAGAGATAGAACTTCATTTTAAACGCAAATACTTTCTTCTGATGGCACACAAACCTTGAACTTCTATTTCAACAGAGACTTTAAATTACCAATGCATAGTAGTCGCACATGGTAGACTTCTGAGGTAGATTTCTGAGGTTGTATTTGTATTCATTTGAGGCACATGCTATCTTTCTTTGGTACGCATTTACGTTAACCACCTCTGAACTCTTGTGCTATGATGCTGCATTCATGAAGTATACCAGGAGTAGTCACGGAAGCAAAACAGTTGAGCTACGCGTGTTACGGTCCAGAGATGAAGTTTCGGCTATTCTGTATTCCAACGTCAGTACATTCCGGTAGTTGAATATGACAGCCGCAGCTCAAGCTCTCCAGTGCAAAGGGTACCCCTGACCCTGTGACTACTCCTGTCATACTTCATGCTGCATCAATGGAGAAAAGTAATAGATCTGATTTTGATTCCGATTTAATAAATTTTCATTCTCTTATATTTTTTCCTTTTCAAATCTCAACTTCAAATATTCAATTCGCAAATTTTTCTCACGATTTTTAACTGCCGATGTGGCAATGCAGTAATAGCCGAAAATAGCAGACAATGCGCGCGCCTTTTCGTTGAGACTTGAGAGGTGTTTGGGTTTTTTTAGCGAAAGTATCTTCAAACTGAATATTGCTTTGACATCGTTATACGCGCAAAAATCCAAATACTGAGTTTATTGTTTAGTTGGCTTCTTTTGCTGTTTTGAAATGAAAGATGAAACAAAAAATTAAGCTCATTTGTATGGAGCTATTAAAAACCAGGTTCTTGTAAAAGTCGATGAACTGCAATACCCAGTCATCCTAAGGGGAAAACACAACTTAAGCAATGAAAGTAGAACATCTCCGTTTTGATTATCGATCCAAGCGGAGAGCTAAGGTAACAAAATGATTAAATTAGTTTTAGAACATTTAGATAATTTGACTTTTTTAACATCATTGCTGACTGATCAGCAAAGAGGATGAATTTTTACTTTAAACTTCAAAATTTAGGTGTGTAACATCCTCCAAGACCATTCCATTCTGGTTGTACTACAGGTAAGTTTGTGGTGTACATAGCATAATGCTGCTCATACAAGGAGGATCATAAATGAGTGGGAGCTTGGCTGGCCAAGAAAGCTTACTAGAGTTTATGGGCAAGTAAGTTGAGTATGAAGGAAATTGTCTTTGTAAATACACTTGGTATAGCTCTAGGCATTCAAATATTTTATATTTGATACAGCTGCTAGAAACCTGGATAACCTTCAAGAGATGGAACTGCAAGCAACTCCCAGTTACTGATTACTAATGGTACAGAAATCGTGCTGGTTTCCGCCAAGGTTAACTTAATTGGAGATTACGAATTCAAATTCTCGGCACAAAGGTACGGTAGTCATCTTAGATTAAAATTTTGGAAATTTTATTGCTATTCATCACATGCCGATTAGAAATGTGACTTTATTCTTTTATTTTGGCAAATATCTGATGATGTAGTTAGGTTAAAAAAATACGTCGAAGTCTTTCTTGAATGTAAAATGTAAGTCAGATAATTTTTACCTCTACCCCAACAAGGTAAAACTACTACCGCTAATTTGTAGATTCACTGACGATTGTTCCATGTAAAAAAAGCAAGCAAGCTCATTCCATATTCCAAATACCAACTACTTCATGAGAATGACGCTCAATAATTCCATTGTTCGTGGCGAAACGCCAAAGCATTTCGGGGTTTCCCCCTTTCACTGGAAACAACCAGTTTCCAAGGATTCCCGATTCCAGGAAACCCCGAGATCCTATAGCGTTTCCTGGTGGGATGCTGACCTTGGATGTGGAATAGACCATAGTTGATCTCTGTTGCAGTATAAAAACAAACGAACCGACCGAATTACTAGAACAGTTCCATCAACGACCACGCCGACGATTGTTGTAACCAACAATTCAAATATAAGTGAATGATTTTCCTTTGTAAGGTGAGCTTTTAGACAGATCACTGTGAATGTAACTCCAAATACAAACTCTAGCTTATAAGTTAAATCTTTTTTCTTTCACAGCTCTTGTTGGCGATGGGCTTTTCGGCTGTAAGTGCCATGCCGAAGGCAGCGGAGACCATCCCTTCTAATGATAGAGGTAAAAGCTATCAGATCGCCACATTTAGAATTCAAATTCTATCCAAATAATGAAAAGAGATCATTATCCTTATTATGTAAAGAGCTACAAGGATCAATCGTATTAAATGACGGAGGCCAACGTCAATCGTCTACCAATATCACTATGATCAGAGACAACCAAAGTTCCCATTCTATGGCCGGTTTTCAAAAAAACGAAAGTGGTGTTCCGGAAAACTCCCTTTTCGAAGGATACGGTGGGCTTTTCGAAGGATTCGGTGGGATCACCAAACTACCAAGCCAATCACCCATCGATATCATTACTGACGAAGCCATCGACGCAGATTATGCTTCTTTTCATTTCGGAAATTACGAAAAGATTTTTCCTCAGAGCTTAAAGAACACTGGAGAGACCGGTAGTTTCTGTTTTTTTTTTTTTTTTTATACAGTAATTTACATTGGATTTTTTGAATTTTTACTAGTCAAGTTGAAAATTGAGACGGAAGATTTGGATAAAGATAATCTCCCTTTCATTTCTGGTGGAGGCCTGTCCGGCCGTTACAAATTCGAACAACTTCATTTCCATTGGGGTGAAGGCTCGCGGGGTAGTGAGCACAGAATTGATGGCAAACAGTATATTAACGATTTACTGTTATCCGTTTTAAAAAAATTAATTCAACATCATCTTGTTTCTGTTTAGATATGCTGCCGAATTGCACATCGTTCACTACAATTCTAAATACGAAAATTTTATAGAAGCTTCTGGCGAAAAGGGTGGATTGGTGGTTCTAGCCATCTTAATTAAGGTTGGAAATAACTGGAGAATAGCTTTCATTATTTAACGAGCTTTTTATGTTTCGTGTTTTAGTTGCAAGCGAGAGACAACAAAGTTTTTCGTCATCTTCAACAATTTGAAGCAATAATTGATCCTACTGAGAACGATAGCGATAAATTAGATGTTCCTTTCCCACTGGATGATCTTCTTCCCGATAGTACTGAAAGCTTCTTCCGTTACAATGGATCGTTGACCACACCAGTGTTTACTGAAGGCGTCATCTGGACAGTTTTTGATACTCCAATTGCCATTTCGAAAGGCCAGGTATACTCCTAATCGATCAATTGTACGTGTCTGCTGGATACTATTAACGATGTGATCCCTTTACTTTTTATTGCATGTTAATTTAGTTGGCAAAATTTAGATTACTTCTGGATATGCAAGGAAACCGGATAAAAGAAAATGCACGGGATGTTCAGGATGTGAATGATAGAGAGATATTCTATCGTGCGGAGCAAAATGCAGATGACAACGACTTACCAGATGACGACGAGCGACTAAGTCGTGATCCCTAGTGACAAGTGATCTGGGTTTTGAAGGAAGAGTTCAAAACTGCTCCTCATTTTCGAATTGCGTTCTCAGAATCAAAGGAACTAGGAAGTTAAAGAATCTGCTTCATAGAAAAATTCATGTGTACCTATTTTGTGACATTTTCATCACACGTTTCCCTTCTCTAGTTTTTCTAACAAACTATGGAAGATTCTCATGAAGCGTTTTTGTACGGCTGCGTAGCGTAAGAACGTATTCTCACAGATAAAAATGTTCACAAGTAAAATTCCACTAATAAAATTGATCATTGGCACTTATGCTCCTTAATAAATTGTTGCAGAAGCACAATGTTTTACAAGTAAAAATGTTCATTAGAACCTTTATGAATAAAATCATTTTCACAAATGCAATGTTGCATTAGTAAATATCACCACAAGTAAAATTAACTTTTTGAAAGAAATTTATAAATAGTTCATAATTAAAATGTTTCAATTGTAATAAATATCACTGATAAAATGGTGCGTATTTAAATTGTACTACAAGTAAAATGTTGTTCATTTGTAATAAATGTCATAGATAAAACGGTGCATTTGTAAAAAGTATCTAAAGTAAAATGTTTCACAAGTAATTAATATTACAAATAAAATGAACCGTAGATAACAAGTTTCATAAGTAATAATTCAAAATTAAATTTTTGCACAAGTAAAATAAATTTTTTATCATTTCCTTTTATCATTCTGCGCGTAGAGCTCTTAGCAATGCCCTAGTCACCTGTTCCGCGAGTTTCACCATGGAACATTATAATCTTTTATTGGAACTCCAAGTTTTGACGAAGCATTATCTCGATGTGATGAAAGTATGATCAATGTTGGCCTGCGTTTATCGAACGTAACAAATCAAGTTTAATTTCATAATTCCTCTGATTTTTAAAATAATTCCACTAGGTACTTACTAAACATTGCGGCTTGGTGTTTAACAATAAAATATTTGATGCAATTGACCTCGAAGAGGCAGAAACGATGGAATTGACACAGGAATTACCACTGGACATTCTCAGCAAGCTTTGTATTGCACTAGTCTACTCCAAGAAACACGATTTTGCCTTTCCCTTAATTGAAACGTTTCTTGAATATGATGTGGAAAGTTTTGGAGATATTTACCTTGACGTTGCCGAGGCCCTTGTGGAAAACGAATTTCACCAACGAGCTTTGTAAGTGATCTGGTAGTATAATTGATTAACACTTACAATTTTCAATCTGATTTCCGTTCAGGCCATTGTTAGAAGCGCTAACAAAAAGCCAATCGTTTTGTTTGGCGGCAGTTTGGTTAAAGTATGCTAACAGTCTGTCCGCCCTAGATCGCGCGGACGAAGCGATCGTCGCGTTCCGTCATGTCATTCATCTAGTACCATCAAGTGAGGATGCAAGGATATCTTTGGCTGAATTGCTCACCAAATTAGGTAAATTTCTACCCGTCCGCCAGTATGATTTTCCCTAAATGCCACGTTATTTCAACAGGACGCCATGAAGAGGCTTTGGAAGCTGTGACTCAGGATTCTGAAGCTTCTCGAATAGAGGCCAGCGTGTTGCATCACAAGTGCATCTTGCTTCTTAAAGAAGGGCGAATGAATCAATTCATTGCTGCCTACAAGTTGTTGATGATGCGTCATGCCAGAAACATACGTTCAAAAGACGAAATCTACAAAGCATGTGGTGCCAAGAAAATCGGTTGGGAATCAGCAGATGAAGAGTCGGCCGATGACGAATTAGAATTTGGAGCCTCATCGGTCGAGTTGCAAGAAGAATATCGACTCCTGCGCTTAGCAGCTGAACACTTGTTCAAAGAAAAACGCCTGGTGGAACTCGAACGAATTTGTTTCACGGCTCTGACGTCTCCTCTTTTCAGGAAGAAGAGAGACATTTGTCGAGAAATCCAGTTCATAACTCTTCAAGTATGCTTAGCTAAAGGCGACTCTTATTACGCTTACAATCTAGCCCGCAGTTTACTGTTGCGGTGCAACAATTTGTATAACAACAGAGTTTGGAATCTCCTTATCCAGGTGAGACATTTTTGCTCATTTAGATTCTTTGGCATGGTGGCCGAACGCCAAAATCAATATTCAATTAAAAACAGGTTATCATGCGAGGAGACGATGTGCGTTACAATCGTTTTCTTGTTCGGTTACTTCTCAAACACCCCGAGCACGTCTGTTTAAGCGTTTTGAATGGCCACGCGTGTGTAGCGAGCGGTACTTACAAATATGCACTAGGTGAGAGGACCCAATATAATTAAATGATGCTGTTGGATGTGCTTAATTTGCTCATTACCATTTCTTAGATGAGTACATGTCAGCGTGCAAAATGGAGCCGAACAATTCATTGTTCTTGTTGCTTTCTGCTATTGTGCTAGTGCAGCTGACGTGCCAAAAATTTTCGAGTGGGAAACACTCTCTCGTCACCCAGGCTTCCTCATTCTTTGATGCTTATCTAAAATCAAGAGGCGACTGTCAAGAGGTCTTCTACAACATCGGTCGTGGCATGCATCAGCTTGGTCTTCTGACCCATGCCTTGGATTTTTAGTAAAACTTTCTTTTTGTTTACCCTTGAAAGTTTTGGTCGCATTATTTAATGTTACCTTTTTCTGTCATTTAGTAAGAAAGCTCTGCAGTTTAAACCAAGCGTCACACAAGGGAAACATGCGCACGTGTTCGACTTATCGAGAGAAATTGCCTTTAATTTATCGCTCATATATCGAGCAGCTGATTTTTCCAGTTCTGGTTTTGATGTTGCTCGCATGTACTTGGACAAGTATATCACTATTTGATAGGTGAACTTGGATGTACAGCATTTTCTATACTTCAAGGTACTATAATCCATTTGTAAATAAATAACAAATCAAGCAAGATTATCTACTATGAAAACATTGTAACAGGAGGGAAGGACTATGCACTTTTGCGTGTCCTGACCTCTATTTTAAGACGCGCGTTGGAGAGGAATGTTTGCCTATTTATTATTCTGAGCACGCAAAAAGTTTCGAAAGCAATTTTTGTCATATCATCCGGCAGTTCCATTTAAATAACATGGTCAACCCGATTGGGAATAAGAGGATCTCTTATCTCATGAGTCATGGCCCATCTCGGCAGAACCTAACGGAAAACTCACTATTAGAATGGCCCGCAGCATTATTGGGCGAAGGTTAATACATAAGGATTGGGATGCGTTCCAGACTTCTTTTTATGGTGGTGGGGGGATGGGTGGGTGAAGGGTGACGGGTGACGGGTACTTGAACTTGAAGCTCTCTTATTTGAACGATTGTAGCATTCTTCTTCAGAGTCCCACTGCTGCTTTTACGAAGAAGAGAATGGCGAAAGAATGGTCCCAGCGTGGTTACGAAAGTACCGTCATTGCTTCTCGTTACGTAGACTTTCGACCAAAACCACCGCAACAACTTACTGAAAGGATCGTTGAATTCTTAAAAGAAAAGGTATTAAAGAAGAAAAAAAGACGTCAATCATTCGGTACATTTTAAAAATGTTTTTCGTAAAGTATCCAGGAGATTTGAGCTTGTGCCTCGATGTTGGTTGTGGCAGTGGCCAATGCTCCGTACTTCTGTCACCGCATTTTGAAAAAGTTCTTGCTACTGACATCAGCTGCTCTCAAATTGACGTAGCAAAATCACAAAATCTCCCTTCTAACATCGAATTCCGGTAATCATTCGGGAAATTGTGCACCGTTAATTTTTTTGATTAATTATTTCCAGCTTTTAATATAATTTTTGTTTCGTTACCATTGATAGAGTCTGCCCAGCAGAGCAGTCTCCTGTCGAAGATGGTTCAGTACAGATTGTTAACGCGGGTGTGTGTGCCCATTGGTTTGACCTGCCAATGTTTTTCAAAGAGGTTGACAGAGTGCTATGCTCCAATGGAGTCGTCGCATTATTTAGCTACGGACCTCCGGTTGTATTTTTGCATCCGACAAAATCGGAAGAGCTTTTTGCTGCACTAAAATTTGTAAGTAACATTTTTTTGTTCTCAGTTTCCTTTTCGTTATGAATTGTGGTAATACGCAATTTTTCATGTAAAGTTTTATAGTGATCGACTTGGTCCTTATTGGGCTAGTGGTGTTAAACATACGGAAAACGAGTACGCTGATATTAACCTTCCGTATCCAGATTTCGTGCGGTAAGTAGCCTTTAAATAACTTCTTGTACTATACGATGTTACTCTAATTATTTTCTCCAGAGAAGAAGTTTGGAAAGAGGAGAATCTAACCCTGGCCGGGTTCGTTGAGTACTTAACGTCATGGTGCTCTTACAATAATTACTGTAAAGCCAATGGGGACTCAGCTGGTCATGAAATTCTGCAAGAATTTACATCAAAGTAAGAAAAATACTAATTATTCCACATTGCATAGTTTTATATCTATTTGATGTGTTCTCTAGTGTCCAGAAAGCATTAGAGACCACACACGACCCACAAGAGATAGAACTTCATTTTAAACGCAAATACTTTCTTCTGATGGCACACAAACCTTGAACTTCCACAAGCTTATTTCAACAGAGACTTTGAATTACCAATGTATAGTAGTCACACATGGTAGACTTCTGAGGTAGATTTCTGAGGTTGTATTTGTATTCATTTGAGGCACATGCTATCTTTCTTTGGTACGCATTTACGTTAACCCCTGACCCTGCGACCCTACAAGTACCCCTGACGCAACGGTGGATGACAAGTAATAGATCTGATTTTGATTCCGATTTAATAAATTTTCCATCCTCTATTTTCATTCTCTTATATTTTTCCTTTTTTTTTCTTTTCAAATCTCAACTTCGAATATTCAATTCGCAAATTTTTCTCACGATTTTTAACTGCCGATGTGGCAATGCAGTAATAGCCGAAAAAAGCAGACAATGCGCGCGCCTTTTCGTTGAGACTTGAGAGGTGTTTGTTTTTTTTTGGCGAAAGTATCTTCAAACTGAATATTGCTTTGACATCGTTATACGCGCAAAAATACAAACTTTGAGTTCATTTTTTTAGTTGGCATCTTTTGCTGTTTTGAAATGAAAGATGAAACAAAAAATTAAGCTCATTTGTATGGAGCTATTAAAAACTATGTTCTTGTAAAAGTCGATGAACTGCAACACCCAGTCATTCTAAGGGGAAAACACAACTTAAGCAATGAAAGTAGAACATCTCCGTTTTTATTATCGATTCAAGCGGAGAGCTGAGGTAAAAAATTCTAAAATTAATTTTAGAACATTGAGATAATTTGACTTTTTTTAACATCATTGCTGACTGATCGGCAAAAAGGATGAATTTTTACTTTATACTTCAAAATTTAGGTGTGTAACATCCTCCAAGACCATTCCATTCTGGTTGTACTACAGGTAGGTTTGTGGCGTACATAGCATAATGCTGCTCATACAAGGAGGATCATAAATGAGTGGGAGCTTGGCTGGCCAAGAAAGCTTACTAGAGTTTATGGGCAAGTAAGTTGAGTATGAATGAAATTGTCTTTCTAAAAACCGTTGGTATAACTCTAGGCATTCAAATATTTTATATTTCATACAGCTGCTAGAAGCCTGGATGACCTTCAAGAGATGGAACTGCAAGCAAGCCCCAGTTACTGATTACTAATGGTACAGAAATTGTGGTTTCCCCCAAGGTTAACTTCATTGGAGATTACGAATTTGAATTCTCGACACAAAGGTAGTCATCTTGAATTAAAATTTAGGAAATTTTATTGGTATTAGTCACATGCCGATTAGAAATGTGACTTTATCCTTTTATTTTGGAAAATATCTGATGAGGTACCGTAGTTAGGTTAAAGAAATACGGCGAAGTCTTTCTTGAATGTCTCTACCACAACAAGGTAAAATTACTACCGCTAATTTGTAGATTCACTGACGACTGTTCCATGTCAAAAAAGCAAGCAAGCTCATTCCATATTAATAATACCAACTACTTCATGAGAATGACGCTCAATAATTCCATTGTTCTTGGCAAAACGCGTTATCCCCTGTCCAAGGTGCGAAAAGTAAAGGGATTTTTTGTTGTTGTTGACGTCAATCCGATTTCTTTTTCTTATTCTTGCTTTGACATACGTTCGAATTGAGCTCTGTAGTGATGTGAGAGTGTATCAGAGGTTTTTCGCATTTGACAGACTACTCGAAACGCGCGAATCATCTCCAGCTAGTAAAAACATACTGATATCTTGTATTTCGGTATATTCTTTAACGTCTACGCATTGGTTGGGGATTTTTTGGCCTGTACTTGCAATCCGAGGAAAAACAGATTTAGATCACCAAAGTTCTTGTTTTGGTTTCCTGGATAGCTCTACAACCTTGACCTAGAACTCAGACTTGGATGGTGTCATGCTGCGGTCACGATTTGACTCGAAACAAATGAATTGAAATGACTCACGATTTTCTCGTGCGTCCATTTCAATCATAAAGACCTAAGAATAGTAGGTGTGTCCAAGGTTAAACATGAAAACCAACCAAAACAATAGTTTATGTGTCCTCTGTACAAGGGCCAGTGTGTACAAAAAAAAACATGATGACGGTAAACAAATGGTTACAGTAGTTATACTATATTCCTACGTGAAATAAGCAGAGCTAAAATACTATGGTTGGTCAACAAACAGAATTTATTTTTTGCGTTGGCAAAATGACGCATGGCGGCTATATACAAATTTTAGGAAAATGTGATAGGTTATAATTCGTGTTGGGTCTAGCAATTTTTATTGACGACACTGACCTCGAACTGTATTTCCGTTTATCGTTTTTTTTTTAAGCTTTCAATTGGCTAAGGTCTATGGCATGAATTTTTTTTTTTTTTTTTCCCCTTTTAAAGAGTAGGTATAGGCATTGATCTTTCTCCATGGTCAGCATCCCACCAGGAAACGCTATAGGATCTCGGGGTTTCCTCCTTTCACTGGAAACAATAATGTTTATGGAGGGAAGGCGTTCATGTTTTACTCACAAGTTACTTGGATGTGGAATAGACCATAGTTGATCTCTGTTGCAGTATAAAAACAAACGAACCGACCGAATTACTAGAACAGTTCCATCAACGACCACGCCGACGATTGTTGCAACCAACAATTCCAATATAAGTGAATGATTTTCCTTTGTAAGGTGAGCTTTTAGACAGATCACTGTGAATGTAACTCCAAATACAAAATCTAGCTTATAAGTTAAATTTTTTTTCTTTCACAGCTCTTGTTGGTGATGGGCTTTTCGGCTGTAAGTGCCATGCCGAAGGCAGCGGAGACCATCCGTTCTAATGATAGAGGTAAAAGCTATCAGATCGCCACATTTAGAATTCAAATTCTATCCAAATAATGAAAAGAGATCATTATCCTTATTATGTAAAGAGCTACAAGGATCAATCGTATTAAATGACGGAGGCCAACGTCAATCGTCTACCAATATCACTAGGATCCGAGACAACCAAAGTTCCCGTTCTATGGCCGGTTTTCAACAAAACGAAAGTGGTGTTCCGGATAACTCCCTTTTCAAAGGAGACGCTCGGATCACCAAACTACTAAGCCAATCACCCATCGATATCATTACTGACAAAGCCATCGACGCAGATTATGCTTCTTTTCATTTCGGAAATTACGAAAAGATTTTTCCTGAGAGCTTAAAGAACAATGGAGAGACCGGTAGTTTCTTTTTTTTTTTTTTTTATGCAGTAATTTACATTGGATTTTTTGAATTTTTACTAGTCAAGTTGAAAATTGAGACGGAAGATTTGGATAAAGATAATCTCCCTTTCATTTCTGGTGGAGGCCTGTCCGGCCGTTACAAATTCGAACAACTTCATTTCCATTGGGGTGAAGGCTCGCGGGGTAGTGAGCACAGAATTGATGGCAAACAGTATATTAACGATTTACTGTTATCCGTTTAAAAAAAATTAATTCAACATCATCTGGTTTCTGTTTAGATATGCTGCCGAATTGCACATCGTTCACTACAATTCTAAATACGAAAATTTTATAGAAGCTTCTGGCGAAAAGGGTGGAGTAGCTGCTCTAGCCATCTTAATTGAGGTTTGAAATAACTGGAGAATAGCTTTCATTATTTAACGAGCTTTTTATGTTTCGTGTTTTAGTTGCAAGCGAGAGACAACAAAGTTTTTCGTCATCTTCAACAATTTGAAGCAATAATTGATCCTACTGAGAACGATAGCGATAAATTAGATGTTCCTTTCCCACTGGATGATCTTCTTCCCGATAGTACTGAAAGCTTCTTCCGTTACAATGGATCGTTGACCACACCAGTGTTTACTGAAGGCGTCATCTGGACAGTTTTTGATACTCCAATTGCCATTTCGAAAGGCCAGGTATACTCCTAATCGATCAATTGTACGTGTCTGCTGGATACTATTAACGATGTGATCCCTTTACTTTTTATTGCATGTTAATTTAGTTGGCAAAATTTAGATTACTTCTGGATAAGCAAGGAAACCGGATAAAAGAAAATGTACGGGAAGTTCAGGAACTGAATGATAGAGAGATATTCTATCGTGCGGAGCAAAATGCAGAAGACAACGACTTACCAGATGACGACGAGCGACTAAGTCGTGATTCCTAGTGACAAGTGATCCGAGTTTTGAAGGAAGAGTTCAA
Source organism: Daphnia magna (assembly GCF_020631705.1). NCBI lineage: Eukaryota > Metazoa > Arthropoda > Branchiopoda > Diplostraca > Daphniidae > Daphnia > Daphnia magna. The sequence goes on along the minus strand of NC_059188.1, from coordinate 12,154,772 downwards.
AACTGCTCCTCATTTTCGAAGTGCGTTCTCAGAATCAAAGGAACTAGGAAGTTAAAGAATCTGCTTCATAGAAAAATTCATGTGTACCTATTTTGTGACATTTTCATCACACGTTTCCCTTCTCTAGTTTTTCTAACAAACTATGGAAGATTCTCATGAAGCGTTTTTGTACAAGCTGTTAAATATAATCAGGCCGTTGCCATCTTGTCTTTATCTTCAGCTTTTACGTAAATTCTTACAGTAATGGTTGAGCATATGTGAGTCACATTCGATAATTCTCGCCTTAAATCGTACAATTATTCTACAAATCCACAATTTAAAAATTTTGACATTTAAGTAACCGTACTTTTACTGACATCCGGCAATGTAGTTGTATGCAAATGTCACAGACGACACGCGCGCATTTTCGTTGAGAGTGAGAGCATTGCACAAAATTCTCACGAAATCTTTTCGTCACCTTTTCGTAGGTGATTTCCTATCTTCGGGTATGGGGGACTTTTCGAAATTCAAGCCTATTTGCGTTGAACTACTAAAAACCCCTTCTTTAGAAAAGTTGGTAAAACTGAAACTCCTAATCATTGAAACAGAAAATGAATCAATTAAGCAATTGCAGGAATACATTTTGTTTCCATTATTTATCATCATTTCCAATGAAGAATTCAGGTAACACACTTAGTGATGTGCATCTTTCTTTTGCTTAAAATACCTTGAAAACTTTACAGGAATGAGAAAACATTATGTGCTGCTTGCAACTGCGTACAAGAAGTGTGTCGGAATTCCACGTTGAAGGTGTACAAAATATTTTCTGACTTCTTGTTACAATTTCTACTAGTTGTCCATAGTGTTAACCCAACTGAAAGTAAGCATACTTATCATCAGGCTAATTGTTGGGTTACAGTTTAAACACATCATTTTGTGCCATATTTAGGTAAAATATTGCAGTCTGAAGAAGTGAAACTAGTGTCAATAGAATCATTGCTTGCATTACTGAGATCTGCATCAAGTGAAGTCATCCTTGAGTTGCTTTCTGAGACAAGCAGGCTTCAACTGGGACATTTAGTTTTCACTTTACTCAAAGTTGCTGCAAATGAAGAAATGAAGGAACTGAGGTAAATTTTATGATTTTTCATAATATATGTTGAACAAAAACAAAAAAAACTGTTGGTTGTACAGGGTTTCTGCATTAGACACTCTTATGGAGTTGTCTTGCATTCCAACCACCGATCTAGGCTCGTCTTTGGCTGGTTTTTTTCCCGGAATATGCACCCACATGTTAAAAACCATAAACGGATCAATAAAGCAGTCGCATTTTTTGACGAAGGTATCAGAGATGATATTCGGTATTTTGCGACGTTTGTTCATTAATATATTTTATTTTTAAGAGGGCAGTTGAAGTTTTCTCTAGTTGGATTCGGATAATCTTAAACAACAGTCGTTTTCAAAATGCCGGGAAATCCGACACGGAATGGTTACAACGAACACGCACTAATCTGCACCTAGTTTTTGAAAAGATGATGAAGAATTCCGACATGCACTGGAAAGTGAAACTAGGAATAACATCCTTGGTCGCTGAAGTGTTAGAAGACTGCTCCGTTACTTTGGAACCTTCATTGCCTTTACTTATCAAGAAACTTGTTCAGTTTACTGCCGATGAGTGTCTAGAAGTTCAGGAAGAAGCCAAAAAACGAATCACAATTCTGAGCCATTCCCAAACTAACTTTAATTCGGCAGTACGGCAAAATCTATATGACATCGTAACGTGTTTACCCAGAATAGTGACTCAAGGAAGTATGACTCAAGTATAATCTGTTTTACAACTGAATATTCTAAGATTTTCTCGTTATTTTCAGTAACTCATGACCAGTTGGTAGTTTTACAAGAACTTCAGGGTCATCTCACTTTGCTGGGGCCTCGCTTAGAACAAAGTCTGATTTTTAGTGGCCTGCGTCAGCGTCTATTTAAAGGCTTACTCATCTCGGCCACCCTTGAACCAACCAAAGTCACCGAGAGTGACGAACCCTTTAGTTTTCAATACTTGCGTGAGAACAGAGTTGTTTCTTTATTCGCAGCATGCTGCTTCACAATTGGCCGTCATGGAAATCTGTCCGATACATCTGATTATCTGTTGGACGTTGTGAGGCAAAAAGACTCGTTCGATAAAGAATCAGTTTACGTCATGAACTTAGTTCTCAAAGGTAATCCATAGTAAAAGCACGTATCAATTTCCTTCATATTAAATCCCCATCATCTTGTAGGAGCTAATGTGGATCCACCTGTTTTAACGACCGTCATAAAAGAGTATTCAACTTGTCTTACGCATTTGTCAGCTGGAAGTAAAACTGACATTATTGTGGGTCACTTAATGTTGTTAGTGATCGGCGAGCTTGCGGTTCGAATGGGAAATGACTTTTCGCCGTTGTTAATTACTGCCTTGAAGCCTGTTCTGGAAAAAGCTGGCAATCCGGAATTCTGTGAAGCTGGAATACGATCTCTTCAACGTATGGCTAAAGCTTTACAATTGAGCACGGTCTCTCAACTACTTGAAGAGAATGCCGATTATTACGCACCACAATTGAGCTACCAGCTACAAAACATAGTCCGATACCCGCGCGCCATTGATCTGCTTCGAGCGTTGCTCATGCTGTCTGACATCCGCATGGATTACTGGCTAGAACGAATGGTCCAACATGCATTGAAAGGTCTGGACAAGAACCATTCTCTTCGAGCCCTTCCCTACGTTCAGGTGTTCGAGCTGTATTCAAAAGCCGCGCTTAAAGCAAAGCCAGCCGGTCCAGCTTGTGCGAAACCTTTGTCGAAAGGCGAAGCGGTATCCGTGGAAGAGGTCGCCCAGCGTATAGCTGAGTATAAAGCCAATATTAAACTTACCGAGACATGTTTTGAAACGGAAAACGAAGTGGATGCAGAAGAAGCAGAAGAAATCAGGGAATTTGAAGTGGAACAGCTAAAAGAAGTCATTTCGCCACCACCTCAAGTGAATATTGTGGCGGACATACTGGATCGCTGCACTAAAATATTGCCACAGTGCATAGAGGAGCAACTCTACGCTGCCTTGATGAAAACGATTTGCTTGTCGGTGGAAGTGCTATCTTCACACGAGGATGTGTTCCTGCCTAAAGTGCATAAACTTTGGGAGCCCTTAAAGAATCAGCTTCTGGGAACATCACATCTCAAACAAAAGCAAGCCCTCGAGGTTTTCCTTTCCTTAGTTCGGTGCTGCCCGGATTTTATTCGTCATCGAGCTGTGAGAGAAGTAATTCCGAAATTGGTTGCATTCCTTCAAAATCAGGCAAATGCAAGTCGTGGACGGTCTAGCAGAGCGCACATTGCAAGTCAAGCTTACAAGCTGCAAAAATTGGCACTATCTGCCATGGCTACCGTGGTTGAATTTCTCGATCCTCCCGTGTTGGAAGTTGTTGGAATCATCCAGGCGATTTCTCTTTACCTTAGCAACAAGCAAGTCTCGGAATTACAGGTATGCATAAAATTACAACGTTTTTGAATTTCTGATCATTAGAACGTTTGCATTCGTTTAGAATTTAGCCAAAGAGAATTTGATTGCCATTGCGAAGTATCATTCAGGATCCGTCTGGTTAACGCTACATAGCATGATAGCTAGACGGACCTTTACTCGACCAGGTTTTCCTCCCATTGAGGTAAAGATTCCTTTTTCGAATATGTTTACATTTTGATCAACATCGAACATTCTTAGGTCGGTACTACAGACGAGAACAGCGAATTCAAATCCAACGCCGAGGAACTTACTAAACAACTTTATCCCCTAATTTGGTCATAGCAACATTACACGAGAAGTAAGTAATTAGAAAATTCAACTTTTATTTTCGTAATTGCAACAAAATTGCCAGTGAGTGGGTTAGGGTGTAGGAGGTTCATCAGGATCGCCTTTTTCTTTCTCTCTTTCTTCAGCGCGTGAACGCATTCTGGTAATGAACGCTTGGCCTTTGCTTTTGCGGAAGTTTTCAAATGGATCACGAATATTGATACCGACACCTTTGAATTGATCTACGCGATCGCGCGCCTAGAGTATAATGTCATTTAATTTGATCGTAGGAACTTAAGTTAGTTGTTACTTTACCTCTCCCCCTTTAATGGGTTCTGCAATTCCCTGTTCGTTTGCACCGAGACCAGCTCCTCCCCAACCCATTTTACAAAGCAGTTGATGTCCTCGATTATTTTCGTCCAACTTGTTCGTGAATCCTTTAGCGAAGGAAAGAGATGCCCTGCAAAATGTCGTAATTTGAATTTGAGATATTTTGAATGAACTTCAGAAAACTTCACATTACATTTCTGAAGGTGGTGTAGGACTCCTTTTTGGCTGAAATCTTGTCATAGCAACAGGCGAATTTGATCTCGATTCCGAACGAGTAGGTGTAGGAGATGTAGAACGTACAGTCCGACGAGGTGATTCTGAATTAGATCGACTTCTGCGGCGTTTTTGTGAGCCCCTTGGTGATCCCGATCTTGATCTAGCCCGTCTCGTTTCTTCTTTAAGCTCTTCCTCTGGTGACTCGCTGCGGAAGCGTCGACGAACTGGACTTTTAAGTCCATTTTTACCACCCATTTCTTGAGAAGATTCTTCTACAGCCTCGATAGGAGTAGGAGGCGGCGACAATTCTCGTAATCCTGCAGCAATGTCATCTTCTTTCTTCTTCTTGCCAGCTGCTTTATTTTTGTAAAATTCAAACAATGCCATTTGTTCCCATCTAAAGAAACGAAACAGGTCTACTGTAAAATACCTTGATGATATATACATTAGAGAAATCTTTCACAAACCCATCAGCGTTGCGTGGTCGATCATGTGAGAGAGGAGAGTAAAAGAAATCGATGGCGGCAATCAATCGCTCTGAAGGGGGGAGGGGCGCAGGAAGACGGATATCTTTCGGATCGATGCTCTTGTACTCGCTATCTTCCATTTTCACGAGTGGAACTAATAATCCCGCCGGCAAGTCGAAATAGGGTGCCTTTGGTTCGATTCCTTCCGACGGATACTTTTGCGGGGTGTTGAGGGCAGCAATAGGCGGCGGACGAGAAAGAAAATCGGGAGGCATAGCGTGATGGGGAGCACTGTATGGCTGTAAACTGGCAGCGGCGGCAATCTGTTCTTCAATTTGAAGTTTTTGTTGTTCCAACTGCTGGATCTGGTGGTTTGCATGATTGACGAATGCTTGATGCTGGCTCCGATAGTTTTCGTAAGTATGCTGTATGTGGGTAGTGGCATTTATTACGGCTGCGGAGTATTTGGCCGCCAAACTATTATGGTACTCGTTCCACAATTGCAAAGGCGCGTGTAACCTGTCTAGTACACCACGCTCAAACAAGTTGCCTTTCGATTGCCACAAAACGACCAACTTTTGTAACTTTGCGTTTTGTTCTTCGTCGGATGCCACCAGACTAGTATTAGAAAACATGTGAACGACAACTTGCTCGAGAGTTTTTAAAAGTGTATCAGGTCCTTTTCGGAGGCAGTGATGTAGTACGTCGTTGACCAAATAAATCAAATGAAGTTTGTGGGTAAATTGGCCTGGGGGATAAAGAGTAAACGATTAGAAATAGTCTTTGGGGATATGTTATATGAAATTCCTACTGCTCTGAATTGTTTTGAAGAGGAGGTATTGTGCAATGGCATCAGAAGAGGAATGTGCTTGCAGCACATGGTGGAGGATCCATGCTTTTCCCTGTGAGATTGATTCTTTTGTGCAAGACTCCATAATGGGCAGCAAAAGCAATTCAAACTCTGCCAAGTTCATGCCACATGCAAGTGCTTTCTCCATAACTTCTTTCTCATGCTGCAGTTTGACAGTTTCTTCTGTTTGCTTTTTCTGCTGTTGAACTGTCACCTGATGTTGAGCTGCCAAATTGCTCTCACTTTGCTTGATCTATGGAAAAAGAGATTAGAATTTCTTGCTAATAACATTAATTTGCTTAATTTACCTGTTCTTGAAGTTGAGTCTGCTGGGCAACCAGTACATCCTTTGCTCCTTTTAAGGCAACCAGATCTGTTTGGGGAGGGATAGGATTTTGCCCGGGATAGGACATTGGGCTGGGTACTGGTGGTTGTTGGTGAGGCCTTGGCCATGATGGGCCGTAGTTGTAATTTCGGTTGAAGCCAGGGCCAGGGTGTTCTGCATTGGGAGGTGGACCATAATTGAGAGGGTAGCTCATTGGTTGACTTTGTTCCCGAACATATTTTTGCTTGAGAATGCCTTGCTCTGTTGTGACACGGTACTGATAGTAGTTGAAAAGCTCTCCTCCAAATAGGAATCCAAATTTTGGGTTATCTCGCTGTTTGTTCTTTGTCATTTGCTCAAATTCTGGGCCATTTCTTGCCACGAACTGAGCCAACTTGTCGATTATGTTACGAAGTTCTATGTCTTTAAAGAGTACTTTTGTTTACGCGGTGATCTAAGGTTGATTGCTGTATTATAATTACCTTCTGGGGGACGAGGAAGTTCCATTATAATAATTTTGCTTAATTTCAAAATCGGTTGAATCTTAATCTTCCTCCTATGCTGCCAGTTGTTTCGGTGCGTGCCGGCATACGTAGTTCGTTGGTAGGCCGCTAGGGTCGAGTGTTGTTCTTATCGATGATAGATGGTGTTTTAGTTCCAAACTTTCCATAAGAACGGTAGATGGCGAATGGCATAGATGGCGTCTGAGTTCCAAATTTAGTAATATCGTTATTATTAGTTGTGTGAAAAGAATTCGAAAAGTCTTGATTATGATTCTAAAGCGCGTTTTTCCTTAAAAATTGGGACATTTTTTTTTGTCATTCTCACTCGGTTTCACATAATTTAATGTTAGTATGATGTGTGGGCATATTAAGCCCCGCCATTAATTCGCGGGGGAAACTCTAGCAGCAATAACACCAGCCTGAACACACACAAAAAGATCACATCAAGTTTGAAAAAAATAGACAGCTTCTTCCTTTTCTTTTCAATATGCGTTCTTGGCCTGGACCCAATCAAGTGATATTTCGCAAGGGAGGATACGACAAATACGACCGACTTTTTCTTCTTCTCTATCTACATACATGTATTTCTCTCTTTTCAATATGACAATGTCTCGAGACGATAACCAACGACCATAAGACATTTGAAATCAATTTTTTCTTTTCGTTTTCCTTCTTCCTATTTCCGTTCCCAACCGTTTGGATAACATAATAGCTTGAGTGGGCGGCTGCGAGTGCCAATAATACACATCAGCCGTGTGTGTATGCGAGTGTGGCGCCCAAAATAGTAGCACTGCATCCACCTTGAGCCAAGTTGGAAATATTTAGAAGCTACTGCGAAAAAAAAAGAAAGACAAATAAGAAAATAACGGCCAAGACAAGAGGAAAAAAGAAGTTCGTCTCGTAGCAAATTAAAACAAAACAAACAAAAATCAACAAATTTGCCAGTTTTTGGTGGTGCAATGTTAGTCGGTGATCGGGTCGTGAGCAAAACGGCCGCACTTGGAATCTTCTTCTCTCGTGTTGTGATTATCGAACGAAATACCCCAACACGTTTGACAAATCAATCAGTGCGTTGTAAAGTGCGTAAGGACATTTTCGTCTGAACCCGATTCTCATAATTCATTCAAGTGATTTTTTGTTTTGTGTTTTCTGCCCCTCTTGTTGATGCAGACATGTGGAGGGACGTCCAATGGCGCCTAGATTGCTGAGTGTTCGATTCATGCCAAAACACGAGCTCTAAAACCTGACCTTCAATCAACATCATATTCTGACGCTGTCGGAGTCCACAGTGGAATGAGATGCGAGTTTGGCGAGTCCAGACCAGCTGATAATCGTGGGCTACAGGGATGCCTTGTGCTGCCACTGTTGGAAAGGCTCGAATTCCGCTGGAACGAATATGTCAATCAAGCCAACGTTGAACGACGAAACGAAATTCATGGATCTAACGGCCATTGGCTGCAGTTTGTTGCTGGAACAGCAGCAGAACTGCACAAGTGGCGTTGCTAAATCGGATACCAGTATTACAGTGACCATGTCTGGACACGACGCCACGTCCGGTCAGGTCGGAACCTATCAGTCCAGCAACTACCTCAGTCCACTGCAAGCTCCTCCTCCTCCCTACCCTGGCGGGCTGACGCCTTACCATTCGCCTTACGTCAGCCCTTATGCGACTCCGTTCCAGACGCCGTCGCCCAGCCCTTTGTCATCGGTCCAATCCAGTCCAGCCACCTCAGTATGCCGGACTAAAGGGCCTGGGCCGCCTGGCATCGATGAGGAGCTGGCCATGATCCTGGAAAGTGAGCCGTTCATTTGGGAACAGCAGCCGGCCAATACCCAAACGATGGTCCAGCAGGGTCCGCCGCCTCCACCGTATCCCCTTCAATCGGATCGCGTTACGGGCCGTCCGCCTCATCCGCGTTCGCTGAGCGTCCAGCCGTCGCGGACGCTGATGAAACAGCAACTCCAACGACAGCAACTGGAACAGCAGGAGCGTCGCGAACGCGAAATGACGAAACTTCAATCCGCTGGAAGGGCGTCCAGCTGCCCGTCTGATAAAATGGGAATTCCAATCAGGGTCCCATCGGAGCAGCCGGTCGTCGACCCGGTTTCTGTTCCTCCACAAGTTCTGACGGTGCGGACTCGACTGGAGAATCCCACGCTCTACCACGTCATCGAATCTCGGAAGCGCCAAGTGCGCGAGTTCCTCCAGCACGGCCAACAACAAGCTTCCAGTTCGCTTCCGCTCGATCACCGTCCTTCGGCCAACGTCAGTTCTGCTCCGCCCGGAGGTTTCGTCGTGCCTTTGACGCAACATCCATCAGCCCCAACCGACGCCGAGGTAAAGCCGATTTCCCTTTCTTTCTAAGGCCTTTTGATTAAGCCTTTCATTTCCGCTCGTGTGTCGAACAATCCGGTTTTAGGATTAATAAGGAAGTAATGCAGTCGTTCCTGAAATCCCGCCCCCCTCCTTTTTTTTTTTTCGCGAGAGATTTGTAACCATCGGATCGGGATCAATTCCATTGCGATGTGTGTTTTATTGTTTTCTTTCTCGAGACGAGCAGATTATTTTCTTGTGTCATCTTTTCCATCGACCCCCTTCTCTATTTCTTTAGTATTATTTAAATTAAAATAATACTAAAGAACGTGCGCGCGGAGTTTCGATTGCGCAAGTCAGGACGTCGAAGGAATAGCGTCGGCGTAACAAGGACGCTCGTCCCCTTCTTCTTATTCTTTTTGCGATTCCGACGGATGGCAGCTCCGGCGTTGCGATGTAGTACTCCCCACCCACCCACTGGCTTCGTCCGTTGAAAATATGGAGGAAGAGAGGACCTCCATTGCCCCTTTTCGGTATTGATTGAGAGAGACTCGGACGCGGATTTGAACAAAAGTTGTGCGAGGTGACGGTGCTGCTCGTCGGCGCCGTCAGTGGCGTCGTCCATCGCCTTTTTTTTTCCTCCACTTTGTTTTTAAAAAAAAATATTGTGATCATCTCTTTAAAAAAAAAAAGGGACGAAAGTGCATAAGCCTCTCCGCTTTTCATCGTTGCGGATGCTGTTGGATAGTGCCGTTTTCTCGGTCCCTTTTCGTATTCGGTTTAATTTGATCAGTGCCAAAGTTGATTGTCGCCGTCTCTCTCTCACTCGTCAAAAGAGAAGGAATAATTAAAACAAAAACTGGACGGTGCTCCCTTTTTTGTTTTTCTAAGTCTCTTCCTGCGAGTGAAACGAGAACATCCTCGACGGTTTTGTTTTTTTTACCATTCAACCGTCGACGTTACGAGTTGAACGACGTGAAACATTTTTTTTTTTTGTGCGTGTGTGCTCTTGTCTGTGCTTCTCAGTGTTTCGTTCCATTCAAAAGGATATACACCCCCCCTTTTTTTTTTTCACCCTCACTCCGCCCGGGCCAAAAATCGATTTCGGAAAATGATTTCGATCGCGTCACGATGATGTAAGATTTTTTTTGTTTTTTCGTCTCTTCGATTTTGTTCTGTTTTATCGTTTCAGGATGATTGCATCCTGGGTTTTTTTCCCCCCAACATTTTTCACATTTTTACGGTTGGAAAATGAGGTGGCAAATTCTTGCAGAGTCATGTGGCGTGAGTGAAGGTTGAACTCTGCTCAGTCGATTACCCGAGTTTGAACCCTTTTGCCGATTGTAACGGCACATTTTTGTTTCGAGTAGGAGTCACATTATCGTGAACGTTTGAGAACGGGCTTCGCTCAATAAACAAAACAAAAAAAGACGGGTCTTTTACAAATAAATTTGGAGAGGAGGAAGACGTCTCTCACCATTTCCTGGTGGATGTTGGATTTAAGATCTTTATTAAGAGACGCCCTTCAAATGAAAAATGAAAAGGGCCATTTCGTTCAACGTTCGAGCTGTCGTAATTTGAATACGTGATCGTGTAGTAGTACGTAAGTCACATAACTGAACATCGGTCGATTGGACCTGTTCGACAGATAAGGAAGGGAATCTTCACTTTCGAAATTAAAACAAAAAAATAAATAATTTTTTTTTTTAATGTTTGACTCTCTACACACACAAAAAATGGAACAGCCCAAATTTCATAGGGCAGGTTTACTTGGACTGTGGAAGAGGAAAAACAGGGTTTCTTTTTAGCTGATAAAAAAACAAAAAAAAAAAATGAGAATTTCTTTCTTTCTCTATTCATTCTTCTTCTTCTGATTCGTGATTGCGGTCGCTTTGAATGTCTGCCCTTGTAGAAACGGTTTTCTGATCGTCATTTCGTGTGCCCCCGTTGTCTAGCTGGAGGTGTTGTTATTGTTGTTATACCACTGTCGCTGGTAGAGAGAACGGAACAGCAGTTCGTGGCCGGAGCTCGTTGGCGAAACATGGCGTCCGGCTAAAATTTCCAACTTCTTCTTCTTTTTTCGTGTGTGTGTGTGTGTGTGTTTTGTTTGATCTTTCTCGCGCTTTTTTTTGGTGAATTGTTTTTAAAAAACAAACAACAGACACAAAAAAGAGAGAGAAACATTCTGGCGTTTACGTTATCGAACAACGTACGAAAAAACAAAACAAAACAAAAACAAACGCCAAGAGTCGACAGTGACATTGCAAAAGTGCGGGGGGGAAAAGGCCGTTATTTCAAAGCTGTAAGTCGATAGTTTACTGAATTTTTTCTTGCATACCTAATGTTTGATAACCACACACACACACACAAAGAAATTCATCAAGTCTGGCTAGACTTTCTACGCATGTAATCATAGAACATACTTTTCTATACATCATCCCCCGGTAAAAAAAAGGAAAGAAAAAAACAAAAAAAATCGTGATTGACGGATAACTTGAACGTCATTTTCACTTGGCAACGATGACTGAAACTCACCCCTGCCATTATTTTGTTATTAAATCTATTTTTATTTCTATTCAAAATAACCACACACATAAATGGAAGCTAGGGGGGTTTTAAATGATTGTGTTGTTTTGTTTTGTTTTTCCGCCGAAAAAGAAAACACATTCCGGGGAATTGAACGTGTATGCATGTTAAAACAGAGCCCTCTGTTGTTGTTTTTCCATTTTTTTATTGTTGTTGTTGATTGTTAGCGAGGCCGGCGGCCAGTGCTGTTCCATCAACGTCACGATCGGCGTGTACTTGTGTGCGTACGTCCATACACAGGCGGGTTGAGATCGGATGAACGGAAAAGGGCGGGTCACGGCGATCACGGTGAAAGCCGGTAGAAATGAAGACGCCGCAAGGCCACAAGTTTCTTGTTTCTCTTGTGAAAATGTACGCAGCCATAATCAGGTTTTTTTTTTCTTTTCCGAAAACACCGTATGTTATACCCAATGTAGGGACGATAGCAGACGGATTTGAACTTGATTCTTTTTGGGCGGCCATTGATTGACACGTATACGCTAACACGACGAGCGGAGGGCAACGCCCACCTTTTTCTTCCTTTCTACGTATGTCGATCTGATTCATTTTTTTTAAATATTTGTTTGACTGATGGAAAATGGAGAAAGGGAAAGACCAGCATTTTTGTTTTTTATCTTTTGGGTTCATTTTTCATTTGCCAACTCGGCAATCCACCAAGTGCGAATCGAATCTGAAGAATTCCGGTGATGGCAGAAGTAAACGAAGAATGACGAAGAAAAAGTGGGTGGATGGGTTGTCCTTCTGGATCAATTAGCAGCTGTCCCTTTCTCCTATTTTTTTTTGTTTGCCTGTTTTCAACTTGACATTCGCCACCCTCCATTGATTTCATTCTAGTTTTTTCTCTACTCCTCTTGCATCCGGTTTGAGGGAGACAAAAATGGGGAGGTTCGATGGTATGCACAATTTTCGTGACGAAAGCAAACGTTTGATAATTAGAAGCATAAACAAGAGGAGAACATTATCGCTTAGCCTTGGCTGAAACGGCGTTTCTTTGGGTGGTGAAAGGTTAGCATCGTTTCGTCATCACTGATCGAGTTTAAAAAAAAAATAAATCGTCCTCGGATCAGATAACATCGCGATACTATCTTGCATGTACACGTCTGTGTACAAGTCAAGTCTCACCAAACGCAATAGAACGAGAGAAAAACGGAACTCTGTTAGCAACAACAAAATCAAAGGATGATTGGGATCAACTGGATTAGTGGACTACCAGGAACTAGATCTAGTTGGATATGCGATTAATGTCCATTCCAATGGTGCGTCTCCTTCTTTCTATTAACTATCGATATTTTTATTTTTTTTCGGTCTTGAATATTTTTGTTTTGTTCACTGATTACAAACGATGATAGAGGCCTTAGTTGAGTGGTTCGAGTCGGAGTGCATTTGAGGGAAGGAGCGGAGTAGTGAAATTCCCTATCGGGCATGGGCCGTTGCGATAATTTTACGCGTCCCCTACGCGCATTACGACACTAATCGGAATGTGCTGATGGAAAATTGGCCTTTTTTTAAAAATATTTTTGTCGAATCGCTTCATCAATTCGTTGACCAACTCGACCATTTTCACAGCAGAATTGTTTGTTCTCCATTGCTCTTGTTGACTGATGTTGCTTTTCAATGTCTGATTAAATGAAAGGCACGCTCCGTCATGGCTATGGAAATTCATAATTAGCTAATTTTTATTTTTTTTTTGTCTTCTTTATTTCGTGTATCTCGACATAGAGAAAGCAGTAGTCATTCCCCCCCAACAATAAAGGGGGGATAGGTTAGATTGTGGCTGTTTAATCTTTTAAAAAAGAAAAATTCGTTTCAGAGAAAAAGAGAAACCGAAAAAGTACCTCGTTAACATGGCCGTGTTTAATGCAATCTTTTCTTTTCCTTGAATTGCCGTTCAGTTTTTACACACGTTGTTCTTGTATGCAAGCGTAGCGTTGATCGCTGTTTGAACGTTAGTTCAAAAGAGACGACGTCCAACCGAACCCGTTTTTATTTCGGTCAGGGTTATAGCTTATTTTTGAATCGCAATTGCCTTTAGATCATTCCGCATAGCAGTACGGGCAAGATGGCCTTTAAATGACCGACAACATATTTGACTGTGAAAAGAAGCGATTGAAATTCATCGCTGGATGAAACTGGTTTTTTTCTGAAATTATTCTCGACTTTTTCTGTAATCTCGATCAAACCGATTTTATATTTTTGGAAGGAGGTAAGGGAACTGGACATTGGCAGCATTTGAATTAAAACTCACCGTCTTTATATGGGTAAAATGTGTGAGTACGTGAACGTGTGAACCCCACTAAAATGACACGCAATACTGGGCAATAAAAAATGAGATAATCATTTCGTCGTCAGGAGCGATAATCAACCCGGACCCTTAAGCTATACAACGTTCGTCTCTAATCTCTTAAGGCTTTTGAAGGAAGATGGTGGTGGGTTGGGCTATTATTCCGATATTCAGAAGCTCACAACCTTTGGGCCGACAACTAGAAAAAGGAAGACGGCCAGCGGCGGACTTGGCGATGGAAAATGTTTAACTGTCCAACTAGCAAAGTGGGTTGCTAGTGTCGCAGACGATCGGACGCTTATAGTTGGTTGTGAGTTGCGTTCCTTTGGCTCATCTCTCGTTGAATTTCAGAGCCCTGGTTGCGAGAAATTGGGGCGCATTTCAGTTGAGAAACTGAAAGAAAAAAGGGGGGAGCAAACGAACTCAAAAAGGAAAGTGTGTGTCGGATAAAATGGACAATGTTCGATTGATCGTCTACCACTTGATTGCATCGCTGGCTTCCCTTCGGTTATCTGCTCAATCCTCTACGTAACACAGGTAGATACTTGTCGAGTGGAAAACAACACAGGCTCGATGACCCTTTCACGGCCCTGGGTTTGGTTTTACGACCGGCGGGGAACATCCACCGCTTTTTTTTAAAGATTTATTTTATTTATTTTTTATTTTTATTTAAATTCGAATTATTTCTATTTTAAAACATTCGTCTCGAGGCATTCGAGTTTGTGTATATAGTAGCACATTTGAGGAGGCTAACCCGTAGATTGGATTGAAAATGCGCATTGGCCGCTTTTTTTGAAAGCGGTAATTGAAACGACCGAGCTGAAAATTGATGAGACATAAATGAATAAATACTTGGTGAATGTCTAGGAGTAGGTTAGAAGATACGGCCAGTGGTATTGACAAATAGAATGTAGAATGGCTCGTGCCATCATTCGACATTCAATTGACGCCGCGCTCTGCGTTTGGAATCGTTAATTGTTGGAAGTCGAGGATTAAAAAACGGGATCCCATTCGAGCCGGTTAGTCTCTTGTATTCTCAATAATTCTCAATCCAATTTTTTTTTTTTTAATAAATAAATTGTTTAATAAATCATCTCACGCTCGAGTTTGCGGCGCTTATTTTCTGTTCGGTCGTCAACGCTTATCGATTACGTAAAGAAGCACGAGCCATAAAAATATTTCATTTTTTCTATGCTACTCTAAAAAAATGTTTTTGATTTATTTAGTTTTAATCTGATACATAAATTTTCTTGTTTGGCTTTTTTTCTTTCCCCATATACAGGATTTCTCTTTCTCTTTTGTAGACCGTGCGTAACAATAAAAATTTAACCTATAAATCATTAGGGCTTATCACCACACCCCAACTAGTTTTTACGTATCCATTCGTTTTGCTTTTCTTTTTTCTAGTTGAATTTGATCTACATATTTTTGGTTTCCTTCTTCTTCAAAGAAACAGAAAAAATATTGACATTTTTTGTTAAAACTTAACGTAAGATTCAAATTCCGAACGAAGGAAATGACAATCGATAATGAAGAAAAATTCGTGCTCGGCTATAGACGAGATTGGACGAGCATGACTAGCGATCAAACTCGACCCCTCTCTCTTTCTCAATTAGATATACGTTTAGACAAAAGGTAGAAAATAAAAAGAGAACCGGATCGTCGACCTCATTGTCAGTTTTTTTAGGGATTGGATAAGAAAAACAAAATGAACAGAGAAAAATGCAGTTCCATATTTGGTCTTTATAGTAGGACTATTTCTATCCTAGTTTTTCTTTAAAATTTAAGATGATGCAAGGGACTAAAAGACAGGTGGAGAATAGATCCTAAGGCAAACAATCATAAAACACAACGACAAATAAGAGAAATGGGACATTTCAACTAGAAGAAGAAGGAAAAAAATAAATATTTTTTTATGTTCTCGTCGTTTTCTAATGCGGGTCTCGTCGGGAGTCGCGTGCCAGTCACAAGATTTTACGGCCGTCTCATGTCCAGCATGTCAATTTTTCTCTCAATTTTTTCTTTTTTTTTTCAAATTCCCTCCTTTTATGTTTTATTCCACTTTATTGTGTGTGGATCGTCCTCTTCAGCCATTTCGTGGAAAACTCGAGAGAAAAAAAAAAGAAAATACGTTTTTGTGTGTTACACGCAGTTTTTGTCTTTCTTTTGCTAACCCCGACTCCCCCACCCCTCAATCTGCCTTCGTGAGTTGAATCCGGATGTTCCTGGAGTCGAACCCACCCACAGTGGACCCCTCCCCCATTGTCCTACCGAAAAAATGTTGTTAGTCCTATCGTTTCTTATTGAGTACATTTCGGATTTCTTCACGGCCCCCTCAATTTTGGTTTTGACAATTTCATCTCTTACCAATCGTGGAGCTGCCAGATGAGAGTTGAAACTCGGTCGAGACGCGTCGTCGTCCGTCGCCGCTTTTCTTACGCGCTCTCGTCTGGAAATTGAAAATCATCAAAAACAACAAGAAAAAAAAAACCCCTCGTTTTTTCGATACGAAAGCCAACACAAACAAGAGATTGTTATCGGTTGTTACTGAATTGTTCAGGTGCTCTGCCCCCTCGATCTCCGTATCGCAAAAGTGTCTTCTCTCCACCTACTTTGACTTCTCACACACCAAGATTTCCTTTTTAAATTTCCAATTGTGTTTTTCTAAGGGTTCAAAGAGTCCACATCGCTTTATTGGTGCATAGACTTGCGTGCTGACTTAACTCTTGATCGACTGGCATCATTTTCAAAAACGAAAGAAATAATCGAATTTTCGTGCGAGTTGATGTTCCAGTGCGTCTAGTCTCTTTTCATTCTACCTGTGCATTTTTGTTTGTTTTTTTTCGAAAAAGAAATGATTTCAGAAGAGTTGGACGCGGGATCAGCAATTTGAAACAATTTTCCTTGGTCGGCAAGAAAATAAAGAGCAACAAGAAACGAGTGCAAGTTCGCTGCCCGAAGGCGGCGAATAAGACGTGAAAAGAATAAGATTTTACCTGTTGTTGTTGTTGTGCTGGTGGTGGTGTAGCGTGCGTCTATCCAGACTTGCGGCAACGGCTGAAAACTGAAAGGCAAATTTCTACCTTTGTGTACCTTTCTTTGAAAAGTCGTTGTGACGTTTGCATTGAAAGAGAAGAAGCTTCGCAATCATCATGCCTACCTATCTAGACATGACTACCTTCAGCGTCCATCAGGTAGATTCATTATAAGACGGGGAAAAAAAAAGAGAGAGAAGGAGTCTGTCCTAGTCTAATTCGATTGTTACCAGGAAAAGCCGTGCGTTCACATACGTAGTAACATTAGAGAGCTCCGTGCAATCATTAAGTTTTTGTTTTAACGTCGTAAGCCGTTTTTTTTTAATTTTTTTTAAAATAATAATAATTATTATTTATTTGCATTCTCCTCTGTTGCTCGTTGTTTTTATTCTCATTGACCCCGTTTGCTGTTTATTCATATTTTCTTCATTTTTTTTGTTTTTTTCCTTTTTTGACATGCGAAACTTCCATCTCTTGAAAAAAGGCGGACGATTTCTTGGAAGACATTTTGAATTTGGAAGCCGGTCTGGAAGAGGCTGATCGTAATCGAGTCATGGACACCTCATCTCAGCACCAAACCCTTCCACCTGAGGTAAAAAAAAAATTAAATTAAAATGAACAATAAAAAAAAGTGAAAGAAAACCGTTATGTCAAAAATGTTTTTTCATTTATTTTTATTGTTCGCAAAAAAACAAACAAAAGGTGAGCGATTCGGGCAGTCTGATGGAACATTTTCTGACTTTGAGCTCGACGTTGCATCACCACGGAGATCACGTTCCATTGCCGACAGCTCTCGAATTGCCGGGCAAACTGCAGGCCAACACGGCCAGTAGCACTCCGCCCACCAAGGGTACAACCGCGTCCATCATTGATAACGTGGATTACGTGCCCATCATCACCGGAGCCTTCACAGCTGGTGAGAAAAATGACGCAAATAACAAAAAATAGAAACAATCGATTGATTTATTCACGCAATTTGTGAAGGCTATCAAAGCTTTTCGTTCTTTTTTAACTATTAGATTTGGGTTGTATTTGATTGACAATGAGGCACTGAAAAATAATGATAACAATGCGTACTCTTTCAACTGGTACGCCAATGCTGATCTTTATAATAGACTCTTTCATTGATGATTTGCGTGCGACACGAACATTGTGACAACAATGTCTTTTGATAAAATTTAAAAAATTAAGTTTGGATTCTTTTTTAAAAACATTTTTTAAAAAATTCATTACCAGCAGGATTGAAAGGATCGGGATTAACATCGGGACCGCCTTCGTCGCTTACCTCTCCGATGACGTCTCCGACTTCGTCGCCGTGCCACCATCCTTTACGTAATCATCACACGAACGGGCATCATCACCATCATCATCATCGCGGCTCGATCGACTCCGTTTTTGTCGACCTGGACTTGAGCGGCTCCGGCACGGAATTCGGTGCCGCCAGCGGATTGGCTGCTGCCCTCGGCAATGGACTGTCTAATGACGGCATTGGCGGTGTGGTCGATTTACGTGCGTTAGCCAAGGATCGCCAGAAGAAAGATAATCACAACATGAGTAAGTCGAGACATTTGATTTGGAAAATATTTGTTTTTTGTATTTTTTCTGGGTCGTTGTAGTTTTTCTTTTGTGTGTGTTGTCCACTTTTCTCTATCGCTTCGGATATCTGCGATCGCTATCCGACGGCGTCTGCGTGTCTGTTTGCGTTGTTGGAATGTTTTCTCGTTGAAGTTTCGAGTGCTGCTTGTTGGCCACCCCTCTTAAAAGAAGAGACGTTGTCTTTTCGATTCCGCGTTACGTAAAAGACGCCCCGAGATAATGACGATTGTCAGTCAACGAATAGAGGGATGGGTACGCATTTATCAGAAGGTCTCGACTGTTCAACAGTTGCCATGGGACGTGACCGTTGGATTGTGTGTCGTGTTGGACGTCATCCCATTAAGAAAATGACGCGAGAAATTTCTTGTTTTTTCGTTGGCCATTCGATGGGATGTTTAAGGTGGCCATTGTCAGAACAAAATCGAATAAGGTAAGCAAGAGAAATCGGGTCTTTTGACGTCGTTTGTTTTTCTATTTCACCATCGGATCTGTAATCAGTTGTTTGTTGCGGACGATTGCACAGTCTTGGTGTGCTCGAAATCTGTGCATTGGCCAGTCAGTAACTCAACAAAAACAAAATTAATCAATCGTTGTCTCTTCTTTCTTCTGTCGTGTCTACGTGAGCTACAAATCATCTGCTTACATAAAATTATCATTCTAAAAAAAACAACAAGAAAAACAAACAAAAAATCTTGCCATTGGGTGGGGATTGAGATACGAGGCCAACTTGAAATGATTATCTTTGATTATTTACTTTTGTACTTTGTTGTTTATGTGACGCTGATTTGATTGCCCTCTACAACAACTGACGGCTGCGCTTATTGACAACTCGGCCGCCGCTTTTATTTATTTGATTTTCGATTTGATTGCCTCGTTAGTTGGCATCCCGTACGAACCTGTTTTCACTCCCTCTAACCGCCACGTAATGAACCCATCAGGATCTTGTCCGCTAAGCCCTGCCTTCATGCCGCGCCTCCATCAAAATTCTATTTACGAAGAAAAGAAATTTAATAAATTGAGACATGGCCTAAAAAGGGCAGAACAATAAAAGAAAGGGAACATTAAAAGCTAAAAAAAAACTGGGAACAATTTCCGGCTCGTGTTCTCTTTTGGGCGTAGGGGCCAACTGATAATTAAAGCAATCAAATCGTCCTTTTAGTTAAAAAAAATAAATAAAATACAAACAGTAGCTAATCGAGAAGGGAACAATTAAGCACACAACTCTAATCTGCCACCAAATTGTTATTTCTTATTTATTAATTTATTTCTGTTTTTCTTTTGGTTTCAAATTGATTAGTCGAGAGGCGGCGCCGATTCAACATCAACGATCGAATCAAGGAGCTGGGCACATTACTACCGAAGAGCAACGACCCGTACGTTCATTTCCATTTCTAAATTCAATAATCAATTATTCAAGAGGCCCGATCATTTCGATTGCAACTATCGTTTTGATTCTCCTCGTATCAGCCATTTATGATTTATGAATTTCAAATTTCGGCTTCAAAAAAATCAAACAAAAAACATGAAAACAAAAGGGAATCGTTTTTCTATTCGAGTCGTGACGTGTAATATGATCGGGGAACTTGTATCGTTTATTAGCTCGTGGCAAAGTTCTTCTAGTATTTAAAAGATTATAGTGACATGTGCAGGTACTATGACTGCTTCCGTGACGTCCGTCAAAACAAAGGAGGCATCCTCAAAGCCTCGGTGGATTACATCCGCCGGCTGAGGCACGATCGCGACCGTCTGGTACAAAACGAGGCCCGCCAAAGGCAACTGGAATTGCAGAACAGGAGGTTACTACTCCGGATTCAGCAGCTGGAACTCCAAGCCAAAACGCACGGTTTGCAAGTGCCCTCTTCCGATTCGGATGCAGCCTGGGCAGATCCGCATTTGACATCGGCACCGTTGACGCCATCCACTCCGCCTTACATCAAGACGGAGCCCCGGGACGACAACTCTTTCCGAAAGGTATTCATTTCATTGCCTGTGTCCCATTTTAATTCTAAATGCTCTCATTTATTTGATTTGATTTGGTTTTTCTTCTTCTTTAATCGATCGAAGGTGCCGGATTTGATCCCAGAGATCGGCAGTGGTGGTGTCCTGGCTGCCGCTTGCGAATTCTCCGCACTGGACGACTTTATGGAAGACGATTTCAATCAAGCCACAAGGGGAGATCCGCTGCTTAGTAGCTCACATCATGCTTCCGGCAATCAGCAGCACACTCACCTGGTCGGCCATTTTGAAACGCATCCGGATGATCATCACCATCATCACCAAGGAGCCAACGATATGTCGCGAGTACGCAATTACCAGCCGTCCGAAGAGGACGAATCGCTCAGTCCGGAATCGCTGGATCGAATGGAATTATCAGCGTGATCGACGGCTATGCATAATATACGCTGTGCCGGGTGTTGTTTTAGATGGGCTTTACTATTACTACTACTACTACCACCACTGCTACAAACTATTCGCGACGAGTTACGTGGAAGTAACAGCTGTGAAAAAAATAAGAAAAGAAATAATAATAAAAAAACAAACAACCCATCTCGACCAATATGAAGAACAGTGTAACCGGTATGCCACCCAATCTTCCACACTCCACAATAATCGCGTACGCACGATGGATTTAATTCCACCAGTTTTCAAAGCCAACTATATTGCAGAAGCTAATGTGTTTGTATTCATTTTTGTTTTTAAGTGTGTCTCGGGGGTTCATTTTTCTAATGTTTAGTGTGTTGTTATTTTATTTTTATTTTTTAACAAAAAGAAAACAATCGTTCGCTGTCATCATCGCATAAATTTTTTTAAATCTTATTCGTGGCTTCTTGATTGTTTGATTTCTTTGGTTTCCTTTACTTTCCTACCTAGACGATAGCAAATGTCTTTATCGATGTTATTTCTAATTCTTTTTCTCCCAATCCCATCCTTTCATGCCTTGTACAGCATTTTTTTTCCTTTTCTGTTTATTTGTGTAGATGGTGGAAGACGCGAGGCTACGAGTTGTAGAGATTATGATCTTTCAACAAAATCAAAGTCTGTTAAGTTTCGTAAGTCTCCAAGTCGCTGTATTATGAGAAGTATAAGTGACGTTTGATCTAAACGCGGATTCAAATCATATCCTCCACCTCCTCCCCGCATTTCGTGTGTACGTTGTGTGAGCATTTGGTATATCATGTAGCTGTAGGGTGTCTTCCACTATTTACTGAATGACGTGTATGTGATTTTTCATCGTAATTCCTATACAATGTCTCTCATATTTTCCTATATCCTCTGATGGATTTCATTTTAACTGTGTTTGCAATCGACACAGCAAAACCCTTCTCTCCGTTTCCCCTGCTCCTTTCTTACATAATTATTATGTTGATGTTATATATATAAATACCTTTGGTGCCTATGTTTTTTAATGTTGTTGCTATATTGTGTCATATGGGGAAACTGCTGATTAGGTGTCAAAACGAATTTAAAGCTGAATGTGTTGGGCAAATTGCTATTCAGCCTCTTTAATGTGCGTTGTTTCTTTCAGTCGTTTGTATTAAAACAAAAACACACTAGTTTGCAATTGTATTGTTTTAGTTTTTCTTACATAATATTATAGACGTCGGTCTCGTTTCTCAACAAGGTCTTTTTACCTATTGAATAATA
Source organism: Daphnia magna (assembly GCF_020631705.1). NCBI lineage: Eukaryota > Metazoa > Arthropoda > Branchiopoda > Diplostraca > Daphniidae > Daphnia > Daphnia magna. Next base: position 12,132,825 of record NC_059188.1, on the reverse strand, counting down.
AATAGTGACTGAATCGCGAACTGTTTTCACCTTGCTCTGTCAGTTTGAAAGGAAAAATTATGGCAACTTTGCCATGATGCAAATTTGGTTTCTATGGAAACAATTGTTTTGGTTGTGAAAAATGCGCCAGGGCGCCACACCAACTGTGAATATATTTGAATATCTCGACCCTTTTTGCAATCGTTCGGTTGCAAACTAAAGTAGAAATGACGATATTTGTAGAGAGGTTATTAATTCAGCTTAATGGAAAAGCATTGGATCAACTTGTTTGCCATTCCAAGTTGAATTTCACGGCTGTAGTTGCCGAGAACAACCAGCTGTACATTTTCGATGAGGTAAAAGAGTGTTTTCGTAGAATATTATCTAGCTCGAGCGATTACTTGTTTTAACTGAAACTTTTAGAGCACCCTCCTACATGGATATCCTTGGAAATGCCCTTCAGTGCTGCTGTCTGTCAAATGGCACCCCAGTCTTGGAGTCGTCGTTGTTGGTTTGAATTCCGGAGAAATTTACACACTCATTTTGGATTCTAAAACTATAAGAGAAATAAAGCTCCCAGTTGTTCACAGTTATCCCATTCAATTTCTTGAATGGGCAAGTGAAAGTCAGCTTTTAAGCTTAGACAGTGTAGGCAGAACTTAATTATACTTTATAACGTTTCAAATTTAGCAGTTTTGATACTTTTTCACTTCTCTCAATACCTTCCATTCTAGGTTGGCCTTTTAACAGTATGGAACCATTCCAAAGACAATCATTTCCAAAAAATAAATGAACATGATGTAAAGGACACACCATCCCAAATGACCTGCTTTAGATTACCTTTGCCACCGTGGGAGTGCTTCATTGGGAGCTCATCCGGTGAGAATTGTTTTTCAACAGTTTTAACCATTCTTATTTATCAATAATCTTAACATTGGGCTTCTCAACAGGTGCCATTTATCATGCAATTCAGGATGTTGCAACCTGTGTAGAAGTTGTCCGCATGGATAGAGCGATTCAAAACATTGTAAGTCATGAAGATTCTCTTTGTGTTTTGACATCTGGTGGAATCGTTTCCGTTTACCGGAAAAATAAAACAAAGGACGGAATCAAGAGCATTGAACTTCTAAATACGGTACGTGTAATGGGCTAGAATTTTTCGACAATCCTGGGTAATAAATTTTATTTATTTAGGTGAAAATAAGCGGTAAATCCCGCTTGATTCAACTGACTTGGTTGAGTAAAAATGTGCTTGCCCTGACTGGCGGCGATTTGACAATCCGTCTTTGGAACTGTCAAAGCAATGACACTTTCCTCTTGCCACTGCCTGATGTAGCTGAACTTACCCTCCATCCTGGGGCAGAACACTTCACCACGCTGGCCTATCTACCAAATAAAGCAGCGCCCTCGCTCTTGTCCGCTGCGACCAATTTGGGAGGTATCGTATTTTGGCGGGACAATAACAGTCGTGACAACATCAACAGTCTCGAGGACGATTGGCATTTTATTGGTCTGGTTGGCCTCCCCGGAGGTTCTATCGAACACTCCATCTGGGGAACGAAGTTTCTGTTCGTACATAATGGATCTAGCCTCTATCAAATCGTCCAACAGCAGCCGTCCGTCGCATTTAGAGATGAAGTAATTAAAAAGCAACCCTACCATTACAGACCATTTGACAAAACTAGAAAATAATCGGATTTTCCTGGTTTAGGTTGGCTTAGTTCAACTTTCGTCGTCTGTCGTGGCCGTCCAAAAATATTCAAATTCCGTTCAGATAGATTTACCCGTTAGGATTGCTGGCATTGATGTTTCTGGAAACCATCTCCTTGTGTGGGGAGAGGAGAAAGTTGTTATTTATCGAATGGGAGTTGCTACGTCCAACGAAAAGCCTTTTGCAGTCGGTAATGTCTGCTCCCTATTTTTTCCCAATAATTAAAATTTCATTTCACTTGAATATTGTAGGAAATTTTGAATGCGGTTGCTTGCTGGTGCGGCTTCATAAAACGGCCTGCTTTTGCCTGGAAGGCACTTTAATCCAGATGCGGAATTTTCAAGGCTCCTCGTTATGTTCGCCACTGTCTTTCATGGACTCGGAAGGTTCTCCCGTTGCGTTGGCTATCTCCGGTGATTTTCTTTGCGTCGCGTCGAGCAGTGGATACGTCAAACTATGGGATGTGGCCAATAGGTATTCATTCAGCCTGACTCGGGTCATGAGACCTAATCCTTCTCCTAATGTTATCCGTTTGATTTAGTGATCCGAAGCTTCACATCAATACCAAGAACGTGGCATCGAACATATCTGGTTTTATGCGATTCCGTTCTGTAAAAACCAACAGCGACGGCACTTGCATCTCCTTTACGGCTGATGTAAAATTGGACGTCTGTTCATTAAAGTTGGCCACTGGATAATCAAGAAAATCTTATTTTGTCGACAGGCAGATGAAGGGCTATCTAAATTATTCATATGGCGAACAACTATGAATTCGGTGGAGTTCTTTAATGTAGCCGCTGAATGGACAGAAGAACAAGGCACTCTCCAAGCCCACTTTTGGGATGAAGAAGAACCCCGTATCGTAGTTTGCCAGCTCAGAGGCAATCAAAGTAGCTGCTTGGTATCGCTTTTGGTGGCGGACGATCAGCAAGAGCTTCTGGTTCAAGATGTGGTACCCATGGCAATGGATGAACTAATTGGCGTACAGCTTCCCCATTACGCCATTCTGGACGAAGCGACGAAAATTCACATGCGCTTACTGGCCAGTTTGGCTAGTTTGAATGACCACAGCGATAAAGCAGCCCGCGACGCCCTGTTGTCATTCAGTTGTCACCTAAGGCGAGGAAGGGTAGAACAAGCTTACCAGGCGGTCCGCCCTTTTACCAAGTATGTTTACTTTAGCCGTTTACTTACCGTTTAGTCTGCCGATACGTTATCTATGGAATCTTTTCACCACAGTCCGAAAATATGGGAGAGCTTAGCTCGTAGTTGCGTCCAACTTAGACGCCCTGACGTTGGCCTCATTTGCTTGGGGAAACTGGGTAACGCCAAGGCAGCCGCAGCGGTGCGATCCGCCCAAGCAAAATATGTAGGACAAGTGGATGCAATCACGGCAGTTCTCGCTGTCCAGCTGGGCATGATAGTAATGAGCGTTTGATTCTAAAATGTTGTCAACTAATCACTACGTTTATTTTAACAGAATTCTTTTAATTTCTCGTTGTTTTAGAAAGAAGCTGAAGCGATGTGTGAGCAATCTTCTTGCTACGATCTACTTAGCCGAATGTACCAAGCGTCTAACCGATGGGAAGCAGCGTTACAGTTGGCTCATACAAAGGATCGCATCAATTTGAAACGAACATACTATGAGTATGCTCGCTATCTGGAGGGCGAAGGTACTTTTTTTTAGATTGTCTTCATTAGGACAGTATTTTAAAAACATTTTTGTTCTAATTTTAGGCAAGACCGCACTAGCGCTAGAAATGTACGAAAAGTGTCAAACGCACCATTTCGATGTTCCACGAATGCTCTTCGAAGATACGGCAGCCCTTCAAAGCTATTGTACCTCCGGCCAAGACCCGTAAACGTTTTTTTTTTTTTTTAAAGTTCACTTTTGAATGGCTATGAATAACTTCTCTGGAATTGGCAGAGAACGACTTCGTTGGTGGGCTCAGTTTCTGGAAAGCAGTGGCGAAATGGATGCAGCTCTGGACCATTACGCCAGGGCAGGCGATTATCTTTCACTGGTGCGACTCCACTGCTATTTGGGCGATTTGAGTAGGGCGACCGAATTGGCTGAACAGAGTCAAGATCGTGCAGCCTGCTTTCACGTTGCACGTCAGTACGAGGCTAATGATAACGTTCCCGAGGCTTTAAAATTTTTCGGTCAGGCCTCAGCTTATGGCAACGCAGTGCGGCTATGCAAAGTACTTTTCCAGCAATTGTACTTTGGTAGTGCTAGCTCATTACGTGAACACTTTTTTCGTACAGGAACACGAATTAGATGATCAACTGTATCGCTATGCCATGCAAGGTGAACAAGAAGAGATGGTTGAAGCTGCACGCTATTTCGAGGCCCCATCGTCCACTAGTGATCGCCAGCCGAGATTCGACCGAGCCGTTATGCTTTATAGCAAAGCCGGATTACTTGACACTGCCCTTGATTTGGCATCCAGGTAATATCTTACCAAAGATATGGCGGGGTCTCGCACGAAAATGATCTCCACAAATCGTTCCACTTGCATTCTCCTTAAATCTACAGTATCATTTGTCTTGCGCAGAACGGAGCAGCATGAAGCTGTGTTAGAATTGTCCAGACGTCTGGACAAAAATTCCAACCCTGCTTCATTACAACGCTGTGCTGATTACTTAGCGAGTCATCGGCACTATGGCGCGGCAGTTGATTTGCTCGTAATGGCAGGGAAGGTAAGCTCTAGTGCATATCCCATTTCCAGGAAAACAGTTACCTGGAATCTAATGCCTACTTGTCTTTAACAGTATTCCGATGCCGTTGACATGTGTTTGAAATTCAACGTTACGCTGACAGAAGCCTTAGCTGATCAACTAGGAAGTGCCGATAACAATAGTCGATTGCTGCTCCAGTTGGCCGAAGTTGCTCAACGTCAGGGTGACTACCAATTAGCTGCCAAAAAGTTCACTCAAGCTGGAGATAAAGTACATTATTCAATTTCTTTTCCTACATTTTGGATAATAATTCATTTGATTAACCCGGTTCTTTGCGCGAATCGGTTGTTGTAGTACCAAGCGATGAAAGCTCTCATGAAATCGGGCGACACTGATCGAGTAATATTCTTCGCGAACGTATCCCGGCAGCCAGACATTTACATACTTGCTGGGAACTATTTACAAACATTGGATTGGCGCTCGCATCCGGAATATGTGAAGCATATTGTTACTTTCTACACAAAAGCTAGATCACTTGATCTTCTTGTAGGGTTTTATGAAGCTTGTGCGCAGGTTCGTGGAACAAGTTCTAAAGATAACATTTTGAAAGCTATATCAGTTCGCCCTTGCTTTCTTTGTAGGCCGAGGTGGACGAATACCAGAGCTATGATAATGCAATGAGACGCTTTAAAAGAAGCTCATAAAATAGTTTCGAAAACCCCCGAAAACAATCAGTCGACAAAGTCAAATATGCTTGCCATGAAAATGGCTTTTCTCGAGCAGTTTATCAACATCAAGCAAATGTCTGCGACAAACTCTCAAGTGATTCCTCAGTTTGAAAGCATTCTTAGCTCACCTGGTATGGACTTGGGCATTTTGAGGCCAGGAAATGTTTATGCCACAATTTTTCAACTATATGTTGATCACCAAATGCACAACGAAGCTCTTCAAACTTTGGATGGGATGAAAACAACTATTCCAAATTTCATGACTTATTTGGATCGTGACACTGTATCAAAACTTTGCTTCACATTGAATCTCTCTCCCACACTTTATCTGAAACAAGATTTCCAGGATGAAGAGGAGAATCCAGAGGATATAACAGAAATCATCAATCAAAGAAAATAACTTATTGGGTACATTACAGATCACTTAGAAAGTGCTTTCATTATAATGTCAGCCTCTTTTGTGATTGGTTGTAGGTCAAATCCTTTCAATTCTGGTTTTCCTTCAAGATCTCTAAGCATTTTGACTTGTTCTTTGAGCTTGTTGTGAAGGTCAGATATATCTTTATCAAGTTCTTTCATCTCTGCATTAATAATCAGTAAGTGCAATATTCTATATTGAATGACACGTGAGTTTTATACTACCTCGTTCTAATAAGTTTTGCGCTTTTAATGTTCTTGTTTTCACGAACATATTTCCAACTGACATCCATGCCTTTTCACCAGGTATCATGTCATTCTTCAAAGCTCTAAATGCTTCGCGCGTTTTCTGGCGCCTGAAATCTAATGCTACTAGTTCATCTTTGGTGATAAGAATCTCTTGTGCAGCAGTTTCAGTTTGAATCAGAAACTGTTGCGTCTTTTCAATATCCATTCCACGATCTTTTTAAGTTAATAATAATCTCAAGATATTTTTTTTTAAATATTTATATTTGTCTGTCGTCTGAAAAAGAAATGCTTCATTGCCAACTTTGCCACATTGACTTAGAACTAAAAATCAAACGAAAAAATGATTAGTGATTCGGACCCGCGTCGATCGGGTAGCTGTTTTGACCGATCGGTTAGGTCATTTCGGTTTTCGGTGCGGTTCTATCGGGTTTAGGTGGTCTTTTTTCCTGCCTTGGCATTTTGGTCGACTTCCGGGTAAAACCGGTGTAATGGAAAGAAGCTAAATCGGTTCCAAAAACCCGGTCTGTTACCCCAATTACACTGATTTCTGATCTGGTTACCTGACTTTTGCCCCGAATTCTTACCCAGAAATTTTATTTAAGCTTAAAATTCGGGTAACTCATCGTATTTTTCATGGTTTTGTCATTTGGCGCCACGCATCCACCATTTTTTGAAGATGGTGCCGGGTCTATCGGTTTCACTCGGGTATTTTGAACCGAACCGCTTGAAAACAACCCCTTGAAAACTACCTACCCTGGTCGCAACCGATCTGCCATTTTTTCAGGTAGTTCGGTGCGGTTTTTTGGGTTCAGGTAATCGGGGCCGAGCCCTGTTAGTGATTCTACTTTTCCGTTTTTGTGGTTCAGTCTTCAGTGCAATGACTCAACCTTTCTGACAAAACGGAAAAGTAGAATCACTTTTTGAAACTTTTTGTTTTGCTTTTTTTGTATTTTAAATGTTACAAAATTGGATAGATCTTGTCAAGAGCTATCCATTTCTATAAGATATTTTAAGTTTTACCAAGGTCACAAATAATTTTTTGATTTTGTTAATTTAGGGGGTGTGAAACTTTTTAGTGTTGTAACATTACTAATCAAGCCTAAGATTATCATTTATTAAATCCTCATGATCAAGTGCATCTATTGATACATTGGAATCTATTTATTTTAATGAAATTACTATAAAAATATCTAAAGTACTGAAGACCTTCCATGAACCCACGCAGCATGCAAAATTCAGAGCTTATTTAATGAAATGATAAAAGTTAACGGTGTAATATATTACACAACAATCATAAGCATGGTAAGGAGTATAGGACCATGATAACTCATCGTCTAGACGATAAGCATCGCTAAAAAGTGACGCCGTAGCTATTCCAGACGTATCGTCTAGTTGTGCGCGACCAGCCTGATCTTGTTTCAGCAAGGTGGCCCTTAAAAAAAGAAAAAAAAAATCAAAACAAATGAATACCCTTGTTCGTCTTCTACCGGAATCGGTTTTACAAGCCCTAACTTCGGCTTATTTTCGGTGTTAGTTCAGAGATTTTTTGTGAAATTGAACTGATTAACTAATAATATGTATTTTATTTTCTCTTATGTGTGTAATATAGTTTCTGCTTGGAGGGCCTTTGGTTCAGGAAATCATAGCCAGCTCAAAACCTGTGTTGACTTGAAGATGAAAGTCCATATCATACCAGCCTTGCAAGACAACTACATGTATTTGGTATACTTATTTATGAAACTTTTCTAACCATTTAAATTTGATACTATATTACTTGAAAGTTGATTGATGAGAGTTCAAATGAAGCTGCAGTAGTAGATCCAGTAAACCCTAGTAAAGTGATTGAAATGGCTAATCAGGAAAACGTGAAGTTGACAACTGTCCTAACTACCCACCACCATTGGTATAACTTGCTGTTTATTTAATAATAGCATTTTATCCTTGATGATTTAATGTAAATAACAGGGATCATGCTGGAGGAAATGAAGAACTGGTAAAACTTGTACCTGGTCTTGCAGTTTATGGTGGGGATGATCGCATTGGAGCTTTGAACAAAAAAGTCTCTCATGGAGATAAACTTCAAGTGGGAAACCTAGAAATTCAATGTTTATTCACCCCATGCCATACTTCTGGTCATATTTGTTATTATTTGCCACCAAGCAGTGTAAATGGGCAAGCAGCAGTATTTACTGGTGAGTAAAATAAACAAAGCAACAGAAAAGAATAATTTTCTAATTATTTCTTTGCCTTCCTTAGGAGATACCCTGTTTCAAGGTGGTTGTGGTAGATTTTTTGAAGGTACAGCTGATCAAATGTATCATGCTTTGATCGATGTTCTTGGCGGCCTTCCTGATGATACTCGCGTTTATTGCGGCCATGAGTATTCTCTACAAAACCTAGCTTTTGGACTTCATGTAGAACCTAACAATGAATCTGTCGTCAAGCGTATATCTTGGGCAAAAGAGCAACGTGCAAAATCCGAACCCACCGTTCCTTCTCTACTAAGTGAAGAAAAGCTGTTCAATCCATTCATGCGTGTTAACGAGCTTACCGTACAAAGGCATGCGAAACAGAATGATCCTATTGAAACGATGAAAATTTTACGCACCGAGAAAGACTCGTTTAAAGCCAATATATGAAAACTCTGGCAAACGGCTGAAATTTCGTGATGCTCTGTAGGCCTTCAACTTGCAACGTCCTCGTTATTGCATTCGTGTGTTATACATATTTCTCAAGTCTCCTGGTTTGAAGAGTTCATGATTTGCGTCACGATTCAGGGTATCAGTAGGCATGTTGAGAATACACATCTTTTGCGTCGGAAAGATTAACTAGGTGAGAAAATTGAGGTATTCGTGGTCTTGCAAAAACTTCCAACTCTATTTTCTTTGGCAAATGCAAGAATAACCCTAGAGATATTTTATTAAGACTGACAACAAACATTGGTGGCATTCTTTTCTGTCACAGAATGATTATGTTATGTGGTCACTGCAGCATACCAAATACATCAATAGGTCTGAAGGTACAGTTACACAACTAATCCTGTAAATTAAACCATAACCTTATAACATGAGAAATAAGTCACTTTATGTAACGTGAAAGGTTCCATCTTACTGTATGTAAAAGATTACAGCTGTAGCAAGTGAGAGAAATTCAGCTTATGGAACCTGAAAGAGGTATAACAACTAGATTATGGAAAACATTACTAAGATAATTTCTGTTTAGAGAACCTTTAGTACTAAAATTTGATGCATTTGACTTAGAGAAGACGAAAACGTTCTGGCAAAGCCAAGTCATGCTCCCCGTTTTAAATCAATTTTAGCCATAATACCTTTAACTACTCAGCATGACTTTATTTTTCAAAATTCCAGGTTAATATTGAACTAACTAAACGACATCTAGTGGTTGAAAATCCAACTGCTTGAAAAATTTAACCATCATTTAATTGCTATGTGAATTACTGAAATGAGGGGTTTACTCGTTAGTTACGTTCCTGCATTTTGTAATTTTGAAGGATACTTCAACCAAAAACTAATGGTATGTTATTTTCAATTGTGTTAGTCCATTGTTATGTATGTATTGGATTGCAAATATTTCATACTGATTGTTTTCTCTTTATATAACAACAACAGTTTACCTTGTCATCATCTAAGTAAGTTAGTAATTTTGGCAAACTATGTCTACCACTCATCATCATGCTATTGCCCAGTGAGAGTATTCACATTTTGCTTACCACTGTGTACTAGTCATCAGACTTTTATTGCTATCAATGTCATGAACCTTGATGCAGCTTGATGCTGATACTGTAGGTAGGTGTCATAGTGTAATAAAAAAACAAAGTGTAAAATTGTACAATAGCACAATTTAGTTGACTAAAACAAAATCTCCAAAATCTCACACTAGTTCTTTTGTCCCTCTATAGTTTACCATTGTTTTTCATCTGAGTGAGTGCAGCATATTCATATATGTTGGGAAACATCCACTTTTTCATCATCGAACAGTCAAACACTCCAAGACCCAAAATCATCAAACATCTACCAATCCATCAATTTTTCAGAAGACTTTTTTTGCACTCTTATTTAGCCAAAGGAGGTGCGTGTCTTTAACACAATCTCAAATTTTCCACAATGTGGAGCATTGTTGTGTGGTAACATACAATTCTTTGATAGAACTGCAAATATTTACCTTCCTTGAGCACAACACTGCCGTTTCGACAATATCTTCAGTCTCTCTCCAGTGGACCACACACGTAAATTTAAATGTCTTTTTCATCGTTTTATATCGGAAAAATTTCATTTTCGCCTAAGAACGCTTACTTTCTTTTTGCCTCATTCATGTATTAGAATTAAATTGTTTTCCTCTTCCTGTCGTTTTTGTCTACGCCTCCATTTCATTGCTGTCATCGTCGATGTCTTCATCGCTGTCTTCGCCGACGTCTTCGCATCATCGCTGTCTTCGCCGACGTCTTCGCATCATCGTTGTCTTCGCCGACGTCTTCGCATCATCGCTGTCTTCATCTACGTCTTACATGGCCGCCGTCTTCGCCTTTGCCGCCTTTGCCGCCTCGCCGCCATCTTGGATCCTCGTCGCGGTATTGTTTTGTTTTGCTGTGTAGTTTTTAAATTAACCCGTTGGCTGCCACCCGGTTGGTCCGCATTTTTTCACCCAAAAAAAATATATTGTAAACAGAAGTTGGACTTGCATTTGCCGTCTATCCCGAAGCCGTAGCTCGATTACCCATCGCTCCGTTATGGTCAATCCTGTTTTTCGTCATGTTACTTACACTTGGAATCGGAACGCAATTTACCGTTTTGGAGACGGTTGTTACAACAATCGTTGACTAATGGCCACACAAGCTACGCGTAAAGAATCACAAGTACTTTTGAAACTTGTATGTTTTCGTGAATTTTATTAAAATTTCACTTTTCAATATCTAGGTGGGTACTGCTAGCCCGTGCCACTGTCATGTTTCTACTTGGGCTTAGAATGTGCACAAATGGAGGCATGTACGTACGTCTTACAGTTGATCGATACATATGCAGCTACGTTTTCCGCCCTGATCGTCGGAATGGCTGAAGTATGCTTCATCGCATGGCATTATGGTATCGATCGATTCCTTGACGACATCAAACTAATGCTCGAGCATGACGCACCACCACGCTGGTATTGGCGATTCGTTTGGAAATTTTTCACGCCCGTCATCATCGTCGTAAGTTATTTGGTTTTTAGTAAGTTATGGTTCTTATTTTGATTTTTGCAACCTTGTCCCGTGATAGGCCATTTTGGTGTTCACTTTGGTGGACTTCCGAACACTTACGTACGGCGATTACACTTATCCTTTGGAGGCAACCATCGTAGGATTTCTCATTGCGTTGTCTTCTGTGGCCATGGTTCCAATTATGGCAATCTACAAGGTTTTCCAATTGGATGGGCCCATTCTAGAGGTGGGTAACTACAGACGTTCTGGTCTCGAGAATTAATTGAAATTTAAAATGCTCCTTATTCTGTTCTTTATTAGAAGATCGTCATGACTGGAACGAAATGACGAATGACGCCATCGCCATCACCATCACCACCGTCTTCGCCTTCGCCTTCGCCTTCGCCTTCGCCTTCGCCTTCGCCTTCGCCTTCGCCTTCGCCTTCGCCTTCGCCTTCGCCTTCGCCTTCGCCTTCACGTTTACCCTTCACAGAAAAGTCGATCACAATTGGATGTGGTTCAGCAAACAGCCCACGGCGATGGTGGGATTTCACCGTGGATCGTCCTCGTGGTATTGTTTTGTTTTGCATTGTATCTTGTATGTATAAGTTAACCCGTTGGCTGCCACCCCGTTTGCGTCCCATTTTTTTTGTAGCTTTTAGGGAACCGGGCGCTGTTCTGCCCCATGGCCATGGGGGGAACAGTCGCCGCGCCTAAAGGCTTTGTGCCTTTAGGCGCCGTAGGCAATGCACCAGTAGGGACTTCTCTTTGTCGGTGCGGTGATAGATTCCTGGGGTGTGCATTCCCGGAATGGTTTCTATTGCCGTGCCAGCCCGGACTTGTCTTCGGACAAGTCCCACCTTGTTCGTGATCCTTCAGACGCGATGCGTAGCTAATGTAGTTTAAGCAACCTACGGGTTGCATGGCCTGGCAGCCAACGGGTTAACTTAATTAAGTGTGTATGTTTGTATGTATGTATGTTTATGTATTTTACATTTATATAATATGTATTTTGTGTTGTATTAAAATGTGGTGGAATTGTGGGATGGAGGAGGGTTAATAAAACTATTCATACATATTAACTTTTTTTGTATTTCATTTTATAATATGACGAAAAACAACAGTAACATAATTTAACTTATTTCACAAACCTTTCACTTTATCTCGTCGCCACTAGAGTATGGGACCATTCACAGCTGTTAAGCATTATGCTAGAATTTGTTGTCAAAAGAAAACCCCAAAAGAATCTTCAAAACTAAAGGAGTTTTTGTTGTTTCCGTTTTAACAGTAGCCTCCACCATATGACAAACAGTCATCAATGAACACAATGACAAGACCAAAATCTTGAACTTCCTTTTACTTCTTACGTGTGAGCTAGCAATTCATCAACACAGGAGTGACACTTAAGATCTTTTATTTACAGTGGCAACAAAACATTTGTGGCATTGCATTCTGTCACAAAAAGGGTCCTGTGGCCATCACAGCACATCGGGCACAGTTCTGAGACCTAAAGGTAAAATTAAAATAGTAATACTTTTAATGATCCATTGTAACATTACCTTATGATACATATAGGGAACTAGGAAATTTGTTGGAAAAGAACATTAAGAGCTGTTTTCTTTATAGTCCCATTGGTTTGAAAATTGGATGCGTTTGACTAAACGAGATAAAAAAAACGTGAAGGCAAAGCAAGCCATGCTTTAACTTCGAACACCTTTGAATAAGTTTGTAATAATGTTTATTAGGAATTAGTCAGTGCCATAGTACCTTCAATTAAGTATGAGTTTATTTTAAAGTTGTAAAGCACAAAATGGAAAACGTACGCTAAATTCCAGGTAAAACCACACGACATCAGGAGTGTAATTTTAAGAAGAACTTAATAACGCATGCATTCTCCGTGGACGCTAAACCAGAAATGAATCAGGTTTTGTCATGTCTTGAAAATATGCAGCAGTGGCACCATCTACTTTGAAACTCAACTTGAAATCCTCTCACTTCTCCATAAAAGAAGTAAGTCCGACTGTTTTGTAAATTATATTGTTTTTTTGTAATTGTTGTTGAATTTTGAATCCAAATCGTGTAAATTTTTAACAAAAAACGTGTTATTGAAAAAAAAAAAGGAGAAGTCGGGCCTATTTTCCTGTCAGAATTTCCGCTAGATGGCGATGTCAGTGACAGTACTTTTCAAAACAATGGGCAAAATTGAGTTAGTCATACAGTTCGTCTGCTTCGGAAATAGTTAATTTTCTTCAGGAGTGAGGTTGATGTAAGCACGTAAGTTTTTTTTTTTAAAAGAAACTTTGTTTTTATTATTTGTAAATTAAAATGACTGTAAAGAAGTGAAACAAAAGTTTCAATTCAGGTAGAAGAACAAGGGACAAGTGAAGTGTTTGACCATTATGATCAGTTATTATAGCTTTAATTGTAAATTTCCTGCCTAAAAATCGAAAAAGCCCATCATTCTGCACAGAAAAATCTTTATCACTAATAAATGCAGCATATTTTTCTAAGAGCATTAAAAATGGCAAGAGAAATTTTCTATAAAATAAAAAAATTTATATACATAATGTTTTTAGTTAAACATCCATTCTGTAAATTTTTCTGATTGTATTGTATTGTATTAGGAATGGGTGCTGTGCTGCTTATGATCTTTTAATTCATAATTCTAAAGGCCTTGCTTTTATTGTCTTATGTTTAACAATGTTGGTAGTGAAACAAAACTTTGTGGTTTTAAGAGAATCCAAGATCCCTTCTCCAAATGGAAAGAGACTTTGCTGTACACAAACATGTCTACTAAACACATTGTGTTCTCGTGTGCTTGATTATAGTTTATTTTTAAATTTTACTACACATTTACCAGATGTAGATTGATAATTATAGAGAATTGAAAGAGATTGCGCTCCTAAAATTTTTGGAACCTTTTCCTTGCAAAAATTTTTCATTAGGCTTTTGTAGTTATATCATAGTTGTCCAACTTATGAAACCAATTGAGGCAAAGCCATGGCTCTAGTTGTATTGGTAGTCTGTGAAAAGAAAATTAATAAAAGCATTATGAAACAACAAATAGCAAACCCGTGTATCCTTGAATTTAAGTTTAGGGGTGATAAATTGAATATAGTTAGATTAGTGGTTGAGTCTCATCAATTGTTAAATTTGATTCCACTGTTTATTCTTGCTTTTGGTTGAAAAGTCTGTAAAGGGAACAATATGTCACCCGTTTACCTTGGAAATGTTCATTCAACAATATAATTCCACGTGTATATAGCCTATGTATATTAACACCTAAATGTACACAAACCTCAAATGACAAAGCGAAACAGTGAGCTCTGTAATGTGACTCATGGCTCTGTGGTTGAGCATCGGCGAGGCATGCTGTAAAGTAAAGGTTCGATTCCTTACAGGATCTAGTTGAAATAAAATATGATATTATTGAATGTAAAAATGGCGCTTTCAAACAGTGTTAACATGAATAAACTAAGTCAACAGAAAATTGGGACAGAAGTTAAAATCAAATGACTTAGTCTGTATGGGTGAACACGTAAATCCACATACTTCAAGGAATTTTCATGAAGACACAGACGTAGTTCAGATTAATCGTAATAGGTTAAGTGCATTGCACAAGAAATACAAACCAACATATCAGAACAAAAAAAAGGTTTTGAAAAATTAGTTTGAACTATTTTGTATTGAAATATAACCTTTAAACGAGGTAGGGGTAAACCCTACCTCAATTGAACTGAACCCCCGGGGAGATTACCCGGGGAGTGGCTAAGAGAAGCCGGAAAAGGATGGAAGGTTTCGGACAAGTTTTTACGTGAGCGATTAACCGTTATTCGGATTTGTGGGTAGCCTCTTCGCCCTCCAATGATATCTCAGAACTTGAGGACCCCCACGTCCCCTTTCCGGACAGCGCACTCACAACCTTTACTGCTGATCACAGTAGGGGCATGACCCCCTACGGGCTTATTACGAGTCAAGGGGAAACGGGGCCACAGAAAAGAAGGGAGCCCAGATATGCACTTTAATTTATACAAATTTAAATATTGTATCTTCGGGACGGAGCAGATGCGATGAAATGCGATGAAGTGCGAATGGCTTTCTTCACAAACGAAGTATCGCTTTCCGTCTTCTATTTCTGACACAGGGAAATATACTGTAGTTACATGACATCTTTTGTGGTTAGTTTGCAAAAGTCGATCACGGAATCTGGAAGGAATAGGAAAACATAAATCAAAAGACAATTCAATTGATAAAAGTAAGGTTTAAGGGTAACATTACGTGATATCCGACAATTAATTATGGAATATATTCCCGTGTGTTTACAACCATCATAATTTTTAGGGCATCTGGCCTTAACCAAAAATCTCCCCCAATTTGCCAAAATCATTAATCTAGATGAAAAAACCAAACAGGAAATATTAAAAAAAGTTGTAACTATATTAACTTAATCCTTTATTTCTGGTACTCACCAATGTGACAATACTTTGGTATTTGCTTGGGACTCTTTATGAATTCAAACCGAAAGTCTCATAGCAGATCGTCAGATCATGTTGGTGTTTATTGTTTTAGGATGTGCCATCACTCTTCTATTGTAATGAAAACCAACCAGATTTGCTCATTGCTAATGATGCAGATAACAATATAAAATAATAATAATGCTAAAAGATATTACCTACCAATATGACCCAGGTGGACACATTGGTCATCAATTTGTGAATTGCCTAAAGTAAAAAAAAAAAGATTATTAATTATTTTACATGCTAAGAACAGAGTAATGGCCCCATATAAATAAATTATGTGACACCTAAAGTTTTGTTTTAATTCAAATACAACCTGTTAACACCCGAAGAATAGCCAACACAAATCAGCTGACCAAGAAGCCACAACATTCTAATTCTACTGTGACAAGTCAATTAGCCCAGTGTCCACGTTAAAGAATAAGATCTGTTTTACCATCCAGGGCTTGCATAATGACTGTTTGACTTTTAAGAAATGGCTGTGGTGTTTGTTGATCATAAGACAATGACTAATTAAAGCTTAAATTGCTTGTTAAATCCAAATGTTACTTCCATTACTTTTTACTACTTACACTAGGACGTTTCGTACAGAAGTGTAAAACTTGTGAAGAAATTGTGGAAAGTGGAAAACGTCCTAGTGAAAATTGGCCACCAGTGGCAGCACTAACTTGGTACGATTGGCCCGAGGCGTCTGTGGGTGGGTGGGAGGACCCAAGTTCCCAAATACACAGAGAGATACCCCGTTTCCTGGCCGTTACTGTAGATGGCTATGCTATTTAGAGAAGAACGAAGCCAACAACACACCTAGCTGCTCATCAACAATGTTTAATTTGTTCGACAAAAAACAAATGCATCCATTATTTCCAACAACTGTGCATGTATATTTAAGGAATAGTCAACAAGTCATCAGGTGAACTCCTATTAAAAAGCGAGTTTAAGAAATTTTCACGTGACGACAAAGCTGATTGATTTTTCAATTTCAAAAGTCTATACTACGGTTAATAATATTTCCCATCTAAATCTGGCCAATGATACAACTCCGTATGCGTGTCCTATAAAGAGTGCGGAGATCATTTGCCTAAGCAACGTTCGTAAATCAAATCATTCCTACTCCGTTGCCCCGGTTGGTTTCGCCGTCAGGTCATACTATACCCTGGAAAATCCTGGAACAGTTAAGACGGCTCAACCATCTTGTCTACAACCTAACAAGCGGTATCCATGTTTACAGCTTGATTAGTTTTAAAAACGTAAAATTGAAAAATTGCGAAAAGAGTAAAGATCTTAGTGGAATGCCAAAACGCAGGTAACACCTTAATGCAATTACCTTTGAGACGTTCTACTACACGATCGTGTAGGCGCAGCTGACGAACCATTTCGGAATCGTTATGATAAGTCTTTATGGCATCAGCGCGCGAAGAAGCCATATGCGAAGTGGACTCAATTAAATCCGGCCTTAAAATACCTGTGATATTTTCATAATCGAATTGAAGAAGAAATGAGAAGCCACTATCAGTAAAAGAACTCGGTCATAGAACAAGTATTATAAACGTAGAATTTGAAATGTGACAGAAAAACGTATCAATTAATCTCGTAACAAATTTTGGCCAATCATAAGATTCCTGCTGACTGCTGGAAAAACAATTTGAATGATAAAAATGTGATATTAAACAGAATTGGTTACCTAACTCCTTGTTGAGTAATTGCATGCATTACATAGCAAGCATAGAGATGAGCAAATATCAATATCCATAGCAAATCCCCAGCACTGGAAGACCGCAGGTAAAGATTGCTGGGTCGTATAGTGGGGCAACAGCCGTGTACACTGAGTTAGGAACTGGTCAAAGGTAATATAAGTTCATTTTTGGCTCAACCATTTCATCGATTTGACCCAGAACATTTCTATGCACTTCTATGTTTCCAAAATTTAAGTGTAACAATAAAATATATCAATATACAGGAAAATAATAAACCCATGCTGAGGATTATTAAAGAGATTACATCTGCCTGGTCATAAATTCCGTGTTGGTGAAAGAGAAATTACCAGAGAAATCTTTTGTTGACTGCGACGAATTTTGTGTATTAGAACTCCGTCTAAATTTCAAGCGCTTAGTTATACACAAGTTTGTTGGATGCGGTGTCCTTGTTGCGAGCTTGCGACCATAATAAAACGATTTCAGCCGCACGCGTATGTTAAATTACTCCAATAATACAAATTTCCAACACATTCTAGATCAGGAAGGAATATTACCTCCTTTAACAGAGAAATAAATAACAAAAAGAAAAGAAAAGGGATTTAAAAAAAACTTACCAACATTATTTTACTGGTAAAAGGTCATATTTTTATATATGATAACCACGAACTTGAGATTAAATGTTTGGAAAGCCACGGAATCTACCAAGTGGTCGTGGAAATCCCATTCCCCCATCAGGAAGATTGCGGAATGGTTGCCGACGACCTGGGGGCCCGAAACCTAAATCACGGCAAGTGAACAACATACCAGACAATAGCTTTCAAACATACGATACCTCTTAAATCTGGATACAAATCGGAATAACCGCCCATGATTCCTGGAAATTCATGCCCTCCATTGACGTCGGGATAAACTTGCGGGCTGTAGAATGGGCTAGGAAAGAAGATCTCACGGGGGCGCGGCATTGTTGTGTGGTCACGAATTGATTTCGACATCTCTGCAACAAGAAGGCGAATGTGAACAGTTCAACAACATACAAGTAAAAAAAAAGTTTGGAAAAATGTACGCTGCGAATATTTCTCTACCTCGTTGTTTCTTTTCTATCAGAAATTCATCCTTGTACAACTCTTTCCAGTTTATTGTTTCGGACGCCGCTCGATTCGAAATTTTCTTCCCAAAATCTCTATAAGATAAAAATAAATAAATAAATAATTTTTTTACCTATCAACATAGAATTCATTATCCTTACGTCAAAGCCAATTTTTTCCAAAGGCTTGTTTGACTTGCCAAATGCTGAAAGAGCCGACAAGTCATCGACAGGCTACACAAGCTTTTGGAATCAAGCCTCTGAAGTATATTGTACGAGATTTCCGGTGGCAAATTGGAAAAATAGGTAGGGCAAGTGCCGTTCGCTTCTCTCTCGATATGGACGTACAATGGAAAAGCGATTTCGTTTTTAAAATCAATGCATACTTGTCTCAGATGTTTGCTACCCACAGGTGGCATAAACTCACTGGGCTTCAGTTTCAATGACAGAGACTTCCCTAATGATGACCCAATACCATAAACAATTACCAGTAATCCTACTGATGAAAGTACTATTGTTGCTGGGGATTGGGACCCTGTCTTGTAGTTTAGCCTCAGGGTTTCACTTACCACATTCCATGAATCAGGTAAGTTACAAAATGGGTCAGAAAAACTTTTACATGTTTCTGGTTGAAATCCAGTTTCTACCATCAATATATGAAGTATGCCAGCCAACTTCTCAAGATTTGATTCAAATGGGACACTTAGTGAATTTGAAGCAATTAATCTTGCATAAGTTTGAGGAATCAACATATTTGGGGTATCTAATAAAGGTATGTGATGTTTCTCAAAATCTGGGATGGTAGAATCCCTGTCAAATTTTTCTCTCCTTTGCTTATTCATTCCTTCAATGTTTTCTGATGCAGTACTGAGATCTAAACTTGCTATATGTTGCTTGTCAGATGCCATGAACGTAGAAAATTTTTCTTGTTCCTGATCTTTTTCACAAGAACTGGGATTCAGTTTCTGAAACTTTGGTTTTCTAGTACCTGAAAATGTCCCCAAGATGTAAACTGCATCTCCAGATACAAAGCCTAAATTGGAAACCAATTCAGTATCTTCTGCTAAAAGAGCTTGTTTTCCATTCATACTGAATTGTATTGACCTGTGGGACAAAAGCAAATTGGAATTCCTAATAAGACAGGACACTAAATATTTGTACACTGTGAGTTAACACGAATACCCTAGAAAGTCATCATCATGCAACTGCAGAATATCTCGAACGCGAATTTTTAGCTCCTCAACAGTAATGCTGTTCGAATCAAATTCGATTAGCACTTGCTTTGCAAATGCCTCTCCTTTAAGGCGAAGCTTCATTTTTCAGAATTTCTTCACTTCACAAATTTACCACTCTTTGAAATTAGCAGTTGGTGATGTAACCAAACTAAGACGACACTGTCATACAGAAAACGTCGTCGATATCGAATCAATTACAGATTGCGTAACAACGTTTTGCAGAAGATTGACTATTATTGTCTTGGAGGATGACTATACACTATAGATAGCAGTATTGGTGCCTATACCCGAACGCCCCGACCCGAACGCCCCGACCCGAAACACGGATTTACGTCATTTGACAATTGGTGCGGTACCAAATATTAGAGGCAATAGCAATAGTCCGCAGGCGGGATTGAGATTTTAAAAGACAGTGCCTGCCTCTGAAAATTGAAGACTGCGAAAAACAAACGGAACACGTACTTTATTATTCAGGCAAACAATTTTTTACGGTTAATTAACTTTAAGATTTAAAAAGGCAATACAAAACTACTAAGAGACATTCTGCGTTAAATAATTCAATTACGTTACCAATAAGCTATATACGAGAATTTAAACGTTTAGTTTTAAAATGCTAGGTTACTCATTGTGAGTAGAGATCAACTTCTTTACTCAGCCTCATCTGCTTTCTGATTTTGTTTACAAGGTCTTTGTGCATGACTACAGCTGTTTCTTGAAGAGGTAATTGGCCACAAACACCAATAGCAGATGGTTTGGGATGAGCAGGACTGCTGAAGTTTGGCGATAAAATAGTAGCATCAAGCTCTGATGACTTTCTCTTGGATGAACAGTCAGGTGTACTGTTAAAGCTACTTAATTGCAGGTAATTTTGTAGCTTTGAATTAGAAGGTTTAGTTTTTTCTTTGGCTGCAATAACTTTAGGAGATAATAATTCCTGGTTTGACTTCACCATGAGGTCTTTTTGAGGCAGTGTAGATTCGATGAAGTTGGACTCTGCGACTTCATCAGTAACCTTTACTAATGCTTCTGCCGGGGGAAGTGTTTCTTCACATCTTGAGTCCCTTATCGAATGTGAAGTTAGGCTGCTATCTTCCAGGTTCGTTTCCACTACCAAGTTTTCGTGAGGTACCAAGAATTTTGCGGTATTAGCTCCTTCGGCTTCGATGAGAGTTGTGAACGTTGATTCTGCATGGTAATCTTTTTCGCAAATCACGTCACTGGCTACTGATGGAAGATTAACGAAATTTTCGGCCTTTTCTGAGATGTTCCTGGACACCGGGGTACTGGCAGGAGATACTGGAGGTTCCAATATTGGAACAGCTATGGAATTTTGTTCAAAACTAATGATGACATCCGCGTTAACTTCTTGTGTTTCAGTCGCACTTATTTCATTTGCCGTTTTTATTCTTTCGCTTTCTGATTCTATCGACAAACCCTCAACAGAGATGAGTGACGAGGTTTCGGAAGGTTCGTTTGTGATTTCTGTTAATGCTGTTGTTTCATCGATTGAATTTTCTGTTGCCACTAGTACTTCAGCTTGTTGCGTCAGACTCAATGGACCATCGGTGTTTTCAGCAATCTCCATAACCGGAGAAGCTACAGACTTTTCCATAGTCCGATCATCACTTTCGACTACCCTATCAAAATCTTCTGTAGGTTGAATATGCTTTGTCGAGGGGACTGTGACAGGTATGTTGACTGCTCCTATTGGATATCTTTCCAAATCTGTGTCTTCGTGGGAGACATTGGTAGCGAAAGCAGATTCCCCAGGTGATACTTTTGTGGGTGTTTTCTTGACAGTGGCCGATTGGCGGTAGCTAATCGCTTTACGAGCGTATGGTGGTGGTGCGGATTTGAACAGTTTTACCGGAGTCCTACGGGTTGCCATGCCAAACGAGCTCGAGCTACATGCTTTCCGTGCTGCCCTGGTGGACGGGTTTTTCTCTGCTCTTTGTGGTTTTCTTGGATTTGTCTTTCTTCCTTGGACTATTCAAGGGCGATTCAACCATCTCTACCAACTCGACGACGTCCACTTCTTCCCTTGAGGAATTCGGTGACGATACACATGATACGGACACAAGTTCACTCATGGAAGTCGAAGCCTCAATGGTCATCACGTCATTAAAACCAGACAGATTGCTTTGCTTTCGCGTCGATTTTTTCTCTATATCTACTTCGCCAGATGAACTGCCTTGTTCACGATTTAGCGAATGCGACCTCTGCTTCTTTTTGCGTAAGGGAGACTGCTTCACAACATCATACGAGTTGTTTGATCTCGACATAGCCAAAAGCTCTTGAATTATAGCTTCATCCTCTAGTGATGTGAACGTCTTTGATCCTTTTGAATGGCGCTTAGACTTGCGGCGATTAACTTGGGGATTTCCGGCATAAACTTGCACTCTGGCACACCCCGAGCTAATGGACTCATCTATGGGGATAGATTTCTTGGGTGCGGTTCTTCTAGTCTTTCCGTTTTTTTGTTTCGTAATTATAGGAGTACTTTGAGCTAGTGCATCTTCCATTACGGTCTCAGGAGCAGCTGGAATAGCATTAGTGCCTCCGTTAAGATTCGTGGAATCCTCCCCAAACAATTCTATTAATCGCTGATAACGTTGTTTAACTTTTTCTGTTGAAGGAACATCTTCCAAACGCTGGCATTCGTTGATAAGGTCGTTTTCTAGAGTTTGATCTGTTTTATATGGAGTAGGCGGGTGAAGGGCAGCAGCAACGTTCTCCGCGGTTTTGCACATCAATGCAGCTGCCGCATCGCTTGCATCGTTGGACTCTTCCAACTGCAACGGATCCATTTCCATCGAACTCCGTCGTCTTCTGTCCAGCTATCGATATTCAGAAAATGTTAAGGAAATTGTGCAATGTAAAGATTATGGTACTTATATATTAACCTTGTCTGGTTCGGGTACATGCTCTGGAGTAGCATTTTGATTCATTATAGGGCCCTGCGCTCGCTCACCACTTGGAACGAAATATGGGGTTGGACGCCCGAGGACCACCTGGGTAGGACTGATCACGGTCATGCTCAAGCTTTTACCCGGGCTCTCCATGATTTCCTGCCGCAGAGCTTCCAATCTGCAAAAGTAATAACAGTATATGAGGTAAAAATAAAAGTGCAAAATGAAAAGGGTAGAGGCAAACCTGGGAGTGCTTAGCACTGACGGGAATTGATAAAAACCGACGTATGGTGTGTCGATGGAAGTGTTAGAATTGCCCGCTTCTAAAATGCATGGAGTGAAAGGAACAGCCAAACTGGGAGAATCCGCCGCCGGTAAGAAACGGAAACCTTTCGTAAGAGAAACTTGGAAGGGACTAGTAGAACTGGTAAGATCCATACGGATTTGCGGTGTCCGTGGGATTTCCCCGTCCCATGCACCGAAGCTGACGCTATTGCTTTGACCATCGCAGAGCACAGTGGAAGGAACGCTTTGAGGTGGGTAACTTCCTACCAAGCTTTCTGTTATCTCCTTACGCGGGGTAGCAAGAACTGGAAGAGTCAAATGTTGCATTACATGTTCTTCACGGCTAACCACATCCATTCCAAATTGGGATAAGTTAGCAGTCGAAACTACGCAATTTGTGACCAATCCATCCGTTGCAGTTTCTTTTGAAGTATCCTCTCGGGTCACTTCCGTTATGGGAGTGTTTGCCATCTCCTGTAAAATTGAAGCAGCAACTAAATCGGCATAATTGGAATCCGAAGTGCCGCACGGTTGCGATCTTTCTTCCGCCACAGGGACCGGGGCGACGGTTTCTTCTGTTGCCGCCAAATTGAATGCAGACGCTTGAGCGGGCGAAAGTGAGCATTTGGATGGTGAAGTACTAACAGCTACTTCATTAGAGGAAGTGTCTTGGATAGCTATTGCATCGCTTGTTTCAGGCATTGGTGACCTTTTTCTTTTGCGTTTGGCCTTTCCTTTTGGTGTTGCAAAAATATCACTGTCTGTTGGAGGAGGAGCTGAAAAAGCATTTCTCAAGGCAAGATCCCAAGGTATTTCGGATCGTTTCGGATTAGCTGCCGGACTGTTTTCAGCTGGCTTATTAGGTAATTCAGGCGATTCGCCAAAATTAAGCTGTCGAACATGGCTTCGGCGCCGAGTGCTAGTAGGGGTGGTTACGAATCCAGATGAATCCGGAATGGGTGTACGAAAGACTACATCAGGTGATCCCGATGGCTCCGTTTGACCAACGATTTGTTGATTTGGAACATCCATAGTACTGGAGCGGTACTCTTCTGCAATTTTCAATAGCGCAGCCAAATTAGAAGTAAGATTTTTTTCTGAAGGTGGGGGATTGGTGAGACGTTGAAAGATTGGATCGCGAATTCTCGAATTTTTTGTACGTCTACTTTTCGCTAGAGCACGATTTTTTATCTTCATTATAGGTTTCATCTTAGAGGGACCTGGACTACAATCACCAGGGGTTTCACGTGTTAAAAGATTATAATTAACACTTTGTTGCTGGTTTACTTGATTTTCCACTATATCCTGTTCTCGAAAGCCTGATTCGGCTTCACATGCAGAAGTTGGAACATGATTGTAGTCATCATCCGGGGCAGGGATAGTGAGGGTAAAGATGGGCTTCGGAGCAATCCGAACGGGTGCTCTTCTAAGAATCATGGTTTGTTTCTTCTTTACTCTTTTAGTTATCGTGGAAGATACAGTTTCTGAAGGGTCTACCTCACCAGGCATAGCCGAAATGATAGTTGGAACCAAAGTTATTTGACCCGAGGATGTCACAATTGCAACACTATTAAGGGTGTTAATCAAAGAAGAGCTGCCTGTTACGTCAGAACTTTGTACAGTAAAAAAAGATGATGGTATTGTTGGTTGCTCCACTAACATTGGTTCCCCTACATCATCCAAAACCAAGCAATTTTCTTGATTACCTGAATTATAAGGCATAGCATTGGGTTCACTGTCATTTGGAGCTATACTGTCTGGGGTACCAACTGAAGTTTGATCTTCACTGTCAATACCTGAAAATTAGCAAATATAGATTATACCAGGAAAGAGTATGTTAAGTTTAAATGTTTGCCTACCTATGCAGTCTTTCAGAAAATTGTCAAAAGAAGGATCTGCTTGAGTTTCTGCCACAATAGCTTTGATAACAGTATCCAGATCTTGTGATGATGCCAAGCTTCCACATTTTGAATTATCAGTGTATGGTAAAACAGCTTGAGCTTTCTTTTTATTAATGCTTTCAGCTATCTTTTCTTGGAACTCTCTATTTTCTAGCAACCGGTCATACACTAGGGAAAAATCCACTGTTTCAGTAGCAACAAGTTGTTCTGAGCAATGCAGTGCATGGCTACTTTCTTGGTCAATATCATGATGTTGGCTCCAATTAGGATTCATGTTTGCATCACCATTATCATCTTGTACTTTGGTTTTTCCTGATGCTGTTGGAGACATTGCATGTGTGCCATGGTTTAAAACATTTTTTTCCTGACTATGAATGATGACTTGATTGTTGGCACTATTATCAATTGTGTTTTCAAGAACATCAGGTTTTTCCACAGACAAGTTTGATTGACTTGTCTTGTCAGCATTAAAACAAGATTCAGTGTTAACACCTGTATCACATGTTTCACGCAGACCACTGAAAAGATCTGTGTTAATACAAGAGTCACATGTTTGTGGGTAGCAGGGAGCTTCAGTGTTTACACATGCATCACAATTTTCTGGGACACAGATAGAATCTGTGTTGACACTTGCATCACAATTTTGTGGAAAAAGAACAGAGTCAGTGTTGACACTTGCATCACAATTTTGTGGAACAAGAACAGAGTCAGTGTTGACACTTGCATCACAATTTTGTGGAACAAGAACAGAGTCAGTGTTGACACTTGCATCACAATTTTGTGGAACAAGAACAGAGTCAGTGTTGACACTTGCATCACAGACTGCAGGGCCATTGTTTATTACAACTTCTGTGTTGACACCTTTACTCCAGGTTTTTTTTTGAATAGATTTTGACAGTGTTGATGATTTAAGGTTTTCCACTAGTGTTTTGGTAAGCAGTGGAAGACTGTCATGTTCTCTAAAGACGACCGATTCTAGAAGCTCCAATTCCTCAATCACGTTTTCCTTAGTTTCAAAATAACTTTCGAATAAATCAGCCAATGAAAGTCCCAAAATCCGTGGAAGCTTGTAAGGGTGTTTAACAGGCTTTAACCCTTTCAGGTGTGGGCACTCACTTATTAGATTATTGGCAGAGCTTTCATAACCCTCTTTCAGAAGGTGATGATGTATCAGCCTAGCAATATCAATTGAAAGTAAAGACATTTTAATTGATTGAAATTACACTTCCATTTCGTAGCACACTCTTTCGTCTTTGTCAACACTCAAGAAACGCGCCGCCATAACGCAATCGGTCTGTTTCTATTAACACTATTGCCATATTTCCGGAAGTTCTTAACTCTCATATCCTATTCCTATGGGCAGAGTAATAGAATACTGGTGTAGCCACGGCCATGTTACTCCCTCTGGTTTTTTCCAAAAGTTGCTGCAAGTTTCGCGTATCGATTGTGGAAAATGAGGCAAGATATCGATTTAAGTGTCCGTAACCGTACGCCACCTGATTGGTTTTAGGGTTGTTATTGTTATAACAACCGATATGTTTATACATACATTTTTTAAATAATTAATTTAGACTTTTTGTTTACTTTCTGAAGTACAGACGACGAAATGAGCGAAAACATGGCGAAACGTAATCTCCAGTTAAGCCGTGTGGCGTTTGTTCGGGCCGAAGACTTTGGCAAAGGCTGGGGGGCCCGCCTGCGTGGTTTCTTTTCTGCTATGGGGATCGGCCCCGACTCAAATCGGGGCGCATTTTTGCTAATCGGGTTTCAAAATTCGGGGCTCAGGGCGGGGCGTTCGGGGTAAAATTTTTAACCCCGATTGCAATCGATCGACGTAAAAACATAATCGGTCGAGTCGAAATTTGATTTTATGATGAAAATCGGGGAGCTCGTCCCGGTTGCCTTGAGAAAAACCCGACCCAACTTTCATAGATTGAATTCAATATGAATTCAGGCGCAATTTTTTCAAATGGCACCGGGGCAAGCGGGTTAACCTCGATTTTTGCCCCACCCCAGCCCGGTTGCCCTTTTTCAGGGCGGGCGGTTAACCCGATTTTGGCTAATCGGGGCCGGTCGCTATCTCGAAGTCCAAGACTCCAACCCTCACAGTCCAACTCCAAGAGCCAAGACTCCAGCTCCAACAGTCCAACTGCAAAGTGCTTTCATGAAAAATAAAAGCTGATGAAAGATATACGTATAATATATTTATTATATTTTATGTACGAAAATGAATGAACTCACCAGAACCAGGGCCAGAACATCAAATCTTTAGACAAATGTCTATAAATCAATATTTCCAGGTTGTTTCCCTTATTTCGACTTAAGAAAACGAGTGAAACATAAAGTCATGTATTTATAAGAAACTAGCTTCCAAGTTAGGCTTCGCAAAAAAGCAATTTTGCATATTTCTATTTGCTGTACATTATTTCGATCTTTCTTTGACATTTACAAGTAAGATTTCAGCATATTAATACGTTCTTTTATCTCTTCTTTAGACCAAATCGGAAGGGGTCCAAGCTGACCCATATCACTAACAACTTTAGCCAAACTGTTGAGTAAGAATGGTAATTGTTCACTATTATCCATCCGAGGCCGTTTGGCTATGGAACCATTCGAGCATGAATCAACCACATCTAGAGAGTCAACAGTGGGGACCGCATAAACTTCGATTGGTAGTTTGGGAAACGGATCCCTATTGCAGGGAGGACTCTTTAGGCACAAGAGCTGTGAGCTGAAAAATTTATTGATTTCACCAACGGGTGATTTGCTGGATATGCGACTGATAAATCGCTTGATAACGATATCATTGCCTTCACGAATGCATGACGATGCTAAATGAGAATGTGGAGTTGTCTTAAAAAACAACTCGAAGGCGTGAAGTGCACGTAGCTGTACCAGAAAAGATCGGCTAGTGGTGGTTTCACAGAACAAGTTGGCAACGACTCGTAACAAGGCTATCTGTTGTGGTGAGGCTGCTATGCCTGACAAACCAATTTTACTTAGAAAAATGGTGACATCAAGCTGAACAGCCGTTAAAGCTTTGCTGTCTAAAGCCAATTTTAATATTTGCATTAAGTAAAGATGTGATTCTTTCTGAGCTGGCTCAGCTGTACACAGAAGAACGCGTAAAACGCACGCTAAAAGATGCTCCATATGGCGTTGATAATCCTTAGCCGATTTACTTTTCAATCCAAAAAGTAGCACCGTGCCCGCTTTGATCAAATTCAATCGTAAATCGATTTGATCTTGAAGAACTGAGTCGTTTCCGGAAGTACAAATTAAACCAAGTCGAATCACTGTGTTAGCTTTGCAAAATTGTGAACCAATTGCGGAAGGTGGCAAACATTGCCGGAGTTCCACTTTTTGCTCGACAGTGAATGCTTCCCAGTTTATGGCAGCCCATAAATCGGGGTATTTTTCTACAGGATGTGATTTCAGTATGGCCGCCCTACCAGCAGGAGAAAGTAGCGGGATCAAACGGTTGAGAAGACAGACTGGCCGGCAAGAGATGGTCGGAGTCGATGGACTAAGGAGGAACAAGTGCTGAACTAGTTCAAGACAAAACTGAGACGGGCCGTACCTAGTAAAACACAACCAACAATTTGTTTAACAATTTTAGCTGTAAAAAAGCACGACTACTACCTTGCCATAAAGGTAAGAATATCACAGGACATGAGATGAGCCCAAAATCCATCTTGGATGAGAGATTTGAGAAGAACTGCAACACACTGTACAACAGAATCTTGTGTCATAATGGCCATGGTGGCTGCAGCTTGTGTAACCTGACAATAAGCAATAGCTTACCAAAAACACAACATTTTTGCATTCTTAATACGAATCAAGGTACCAATAGTTCGTAGATAGGCACAGTATGAATTCCTTTGCCGCTATGGGTTATACCATGAAGAAGAATAACCCGGTTGAACTCCACATGCCCTAAGACATTAAAAAATCACCATCATTTTTAATTGATTTTTTCCCCAAAAAAGTTTTACTCATTTCTACCTTGGTTAACTGAGGAGAGAAACATTGCCAATAAGTCACTTGTGGTTATACCGCAGTTTCTAACTGTTGACTGAAAATTAGGTGTCAGCAGCAAACCGAGTAGCCGTATCAAGTTCAGTCGATTCTCAGGTGGGCAATTCGAAGTTGCTTTCAGTAAGCTAGGAAGAAGCTGTCGTGTTTTCGTCAACTTATCTAAAATTGGATGTATAGCGATGGACACATGAAGTTCCAAAAGACGGGCAAGATCGTCACCCATAGGAATTTTATATTTAACAGCATCAGGAGTAAATCTAAAAGTTTTTCGTAAAACAGAAGAAAATAAAATCACGGTGTTAATCAATGATAGATTTCAGAGTATATAATTACTGCAGAAGCTGGAACACTAGATCTAGCACCGTTTCGTTTACGCTTTCATTTTCAAGCATCGTTGTATCTTTCTCACTGAGACCAATGATGACTTTAATCAGGAAACCTGCCACTTTGGCCAATTTCGAAATATTGTTGTTGTTTTGGTGAATTAGATCAAAGAGATAAAACACTTCTTGAACAAGAAACACTACAACTTCTCCCAATTCCAGTTTTGGGCATAGATCTGGGTAGTGTTGCATGGTTTTAAGTACTAGTTTCCAAATTAAAGCCATTGACTTGGCATCTAGCTTGCAAGAGAATTTGCCAACAGCCATTAGGGGAACTAACAATCTCCCAACTAAGGCACTTTCACCAAATTGCTGTTGTTCAATGATGGGCAGGACAGTCATCAACATTTCTGAAGAATGTTTAAAAAGATCATCTGGTAGATTTATGGTCCTAAATAAAGTACACGAGCCAAAAACAGAATTAAATGCACTTTAACCAGTGAATGATTGAGGCTTACTTGTTTGAACATGATGAATAACTTTGTTCTATGATTTCACAAATGGTTACCAAGCTGACGGAATCTTCAGATATTTTAACATGATGTAAACAGCACTCTAAACAGTCAAAGTACTGTTTAAGATCTTTAGACCTATTCAGTGCCAACACTGAAGGTAGTGCATGTTTACAGGTTTGAATGGTGAGCTGACATATAGAAACTGGTAGCAATGACAGTTTTTGTGATACAGCTGTTATCATTTGTAGAACAGGTATCACATCTTCAACATCAAAATCATCCCTAAAACAAATGTTTTTAAGTGAGTCAAGGATTTTAAATATATTCTACAACACAAGTATATGAAAAACTTTTAAAAAACTATATATATGAAAAGGATATTGATAGTTGACGTTCCAGCTCAACAGGATCAGTTTGCTTTACACACTGCTCACTAAGTCCCTGAACAAGTTTATAAATATTCGTAAAATCTTTCTCTTTAATAACTATTCTTGATTCACCACACCAACTATCAAAAACACTCTGATCAAGCGTGAGATTCCAAGGATCAGCCATGGCTCTCCTAAAATCATGCTCTCCGAAATCAACAATACCGCCAAAAACGGAAGAAGCTTTTCATGAGTTACACGGTTGCCAGGTGTAAATTTCTTAACACATTTTAGGAATTCCGGCGATTCCGGGAATTTATTTCTAATTTCTAAATCTAAAGAAAATTAAAATTTTGATTTAAATTGTTAAGAACTGGGAACTGGTAAAGAACAGTTCTTTTTCTTTTCACAAAATGAACCGAAAGAGCAAATAGATCTATTTAGTCAGTATTTAGTGCCAGTTCAACAGCAAGTTTTGGTTTAAACGGACTGCTTCTTAATACGAATAAACAAAACAATTCAATTCTTACGGCAGACGGCCGGGAATGTTGAAAAACGAAATTAAGACAACCATAGACAAAATGAAGTCCATATTATATCAAGATAAAACAGACATTACATTGGGTAACGGACATAAATGAACAAGTGCGTGAAAGTCGAATTACGGTGCAGCTAGGCTAGCTTCGAAACATTTGTCTTGCAGGAGCTGGAACCGTTTCTGAAGCTCACGCTCACGCTCTGTCTGTACGAGCACATCCTGTTGTACGTTTTCTAGACGATTGGGAATGGCAGCTATGGAAAAAAATCGAATAAAAATTATGAACTGAACATAAGGGGAAGTTTCATAGCTTACCATCTTCATGCTTCTTTAAGAAAGAATAAGTGTCTAATTCAATGCGAGCGGCCTCTACTTGATCAATCAGATCTTGGGTTTGCTTGTGTAGAGCTTGTGATCTGGACTGGTAACCTTGAAAGGGAAAGAGCAAGACAGGGAGAAAAAGAAAAGATAAAGACACAAGGAAAACCGTTGTAAAATTAGCTTCTTCATACCGGCGGTCAAGGTTCGCAGCTTCTTTTCTAATTTGGCAGCTTTTTTAGCCTCTTTAGCCATATGAGCTCGGTTAGTCTCTAAATGGCGTGAAGCACTTTCCAGCCGATCCTTCTTCGAAGCCAAAGAAGCCCTATAATTGACCAGAAGACAGACATTTGTGAAGACTTAAATAAAAAAAGATTAATTTTTTTAAATGTTACCTCGTGTATCGGTTTTGGGATGGAACGAATAAAACCTGTGACAGGCATTCCTCCCAAACCTGTGTATATGCCTCCATTGTCAAGTCCCCATGCCCCATACCAGCCTTCACTTTTTCCATTTCCACTTTCAGTAACTCCTTTGCCTTTGAAACGATACGGAAGTTCAAACGTTAAACATTAATTGTCAGTGACTGCGATAACCAGAAACAAATACCTGTTCAATTTCCTTGTCTTCAAATTCCTGATAGGAATTATTGCTTAAAAAGTTTTGGCTGGTCTCAATGATCTTCCTCGAGAGGCCACCACCCTTTTCTGTGGAGTTATTGACTGGATTGCGGATTGAATCATAATGCATCATTGTAAGCATTTCTTTCTTGATAAGCTCCTCAGCTTTTTGAAGATCACTGAGTGAAGAATCGGACGAATTGGCTGGTCTGAGAATGGCATTGTTCACTTCGTGAGGACGGGGCAGACTTCTTTGCAACGCTTGGGATCGTCGCTTTAACTCAGCTTCTCCTACAAAGCACATAACAATTTATTGTAATTAATGCTACAATAATAATAATGAAATAAAAACTATGTCGTGGCGTTATACTTTGCTTTTTGCGCTCTGCTTCAATACGAGCATCAATATCTGCCTGATCTTCTACAGAGATATATGTGCCCGTCGTTCCTCCGTCACCAGGTAATCCAGATTCAGTGTCCATTTCCTCTTCTGGTACAACAATTTCGTAATCGTTCTTGGGAGTAGGTAGTGTACTCAGTCCTCGTTTGAGTTGCTCTTTAAGCGTGCGCTGCATAACTGAATTCAGAAAATAGGACTATTTAACTAGAATTCAAACACTGCCATGCAATGGTTTCGAAAATTACCCTCAGTAGACTCTTCTGGATTAATATTTAATTTGTCTCGCACCAATGGGGTTGCACCGGGAAGAGACTGAACTCCCGCACGGGGTGTTGCTCCCGACGTGATACTTAGCATGCCTGGTGTGGCAGAACCTGCTGCCCCGCTGGGCGTACGAAATGGCGTTGAAAGTAACGTATTTGGTGTTGCGACTCCATCTTTACTTGGAGTGGCACCAGCGAAGTCAGGATTGATCAACGGTGCGTTGGTACCACCCATCAGCGGAGTTTCAACGTGCGTTAACGCCATCAGATTTTGTGCTTCTTGCAAAATCTTGTCCATAGGAGGAGCTGGTGTTCGTGGTGTTCGCAACCCCCCACTCTACAAGGAATTGCATTACGTCACCAGTAAAATTCTGTCGTTGTTTATCATGTTTACCTGTGTTAAGGAATAATCGGCCAAAAGAGTGTCCGATACCCTCTGGCCAGTTTCGCGGGCTGCATCTTGAGCAGCTTCCGAAGCTCTGCCTAGTTTAACGACTTGTTCAAGATCTCTGTCGGATATCTGAGGCTCCGGTAGAACAAGCTTCGAACGTTTCGCTGCCGGTTGGTCTCCTTGCAACAGAGCCGAAGGAACTTCATTCTCTTTTCTCTGCTTAAGCCTGTCCTTGTCCTTCTTGCGCTCCCTGTCCTCCTTAACTGAGCGTAGTTCACCCTCTAGCTGTTGCTGACGGAGCCGATGGAAGTTTGGTGCGAAAGGATCAAATTGTTCTTCTGCCGTATTATGAAAACCAATAGCTGGCTGCTTCTCAAACGGAATTTCGGCATTGTAGTCCACACCACGCTTGCGACGGTTGTGAGACAGAGCTCCACGGCGAACGCCCATACCTGCAGCTCGCAGCTCTCTCCTTTTTTGTAAAGCGGCCAATCGTCGTGCCTCTTCCAGTTGTTTCTCTCTGGCTTTTCGTTTAGCCTTTTTACCCTGTAAACAGAAAAAATGTCATTTTTAAATTCCATACTAAAAGTAAATATTTGATTTCTAAAACTACCTGTGTGTTAGCTAACCTAGCCCTGGCTTCAGACAACATCTCCAGTTCATCTTCATCCATGTCTTTGGGATCTGGACGGGCTGGTTTAGTCTCAGGATTTGGGTCAATTTCTCCAGGACGCAATTTACGTGGGTCATCACCAGGTTCTTCACCCTCTTCCTTTCTTTGAGCTTGATCACTAGAAAAAAATATGTGTTATTTGGGTAATTAGGGCTATGAATAAGAAGAGGGGAGCAACTTACAGAAGGTATTCATAGCGTTCAAGGCATTGGGCAGCTGTTCTCCCAACAATGGGGGCAATAGTTCTCCACTGAGTAGGCATGAGCTTTGCCAAGTGTAGGAGTTTTTCATCTTCTTCACGGCTCCACTCTGTCTTCTTGATGCTTGGATCCAACCATTCATACCAACGAGCTTTGCATTGTTTAGCTGATTTCCGATGTAACAGAGAAGCAATACGTGACCATTGATTTTTACCATATTTCATCACAGCTGCTTTCAAAATTTCATCCTGTACACACAAAAAAATGATTGAAATCCCAAGATGAGATGCATGCCATAAACATGCACCGGCATTGTAAGATGGTTATAACGAAAATCTTACCTCGGTGTTCCTCCACACACCACCTTTAATCATAATACGTGGCATGGTAGGTTTTGTTTATTTGATTTTACTACCACGATTTATTTTGGAAACAATTTCTTTCCTAGTTTCAGATCACAACTTTACGTCTCCACTTTTCCAAGTGATGCTCGTCAACGATGCGTTCTTCATTTGTTTTGGTTAAAAGACAGATACTTCAGAGAGCTTTGAAATTCGGCCGCTAGAATGCACTTAGCTTGCCGGAACAAGCATGATAGCAGACTACCTTGCTTATTTCATGAAACACAGAGCGACGGTTTAGCGAGAATAAAATACTTTTAAAATAAGTTTATTCTTGGAAACTTGAAAAAAAAATCACTTGCCATTCTGCTGAAGTCAGGTTATTATTGTTTTATATATATATATAAAAAAATTCTAAATTGATTTGAATTGTTCAATATAACCTACTAACAGCTAGACGACCGTCAGACATTTCCCGCTAAAAAATTTACGTACATTTTAACAATAGTAGAGGTCTGAACAGTCAGCTGGTGGAAGCATGAATGTTGGTGTATGATAGAAGAAAAAATATTTGCTATATTTACATGCTAATTATGTTTTGTTTTCATCACAGGGAGAAAACCTCAATTTTGTAACCAGCAAGTCCACCCCTTTAGACCTTTTGCCTTATCAGTAACACATGCCAAAACCCAGAATGATAGAAAAAGTTGTTACTGATTCTGGGACTGAATGCCAGCATAGCACCTCAATCTTGTCAGATCAACACACCAACAAAGTAAAACCAGCGGTTGTCAAAAAGAAATTGGTGAAAAAAAGCTTGCGAAAAGTCCATCCTGCGCACACAATTAATGGCAAGAGCAAAGCTTCCTCGTATGATAGGGTGTCCAACTCGACCTGCAAAAAAGCCAAAATCAATGGAAAATCGATTTATGCTTCCATTCAGTCTGAAAATGACTGTGATGCCTCCAGTTCTGTGCCTTCGCTTGCCTCTAATTTTTCTGGAGAAGGTAAAAACATTGATCAGGAACAACTCACTGCCTTCTGCTCTACAGCCCTTCAATTTACAGAGTTAGATTCATCTGAAAGTGTTCAGATCCCTGCAGATGATGAATCATGCTCCTATATTACAGAAGAAGAATGTGATGCAAAGGAAACTGAACCATTGACTGTTTCCAGTGATAAAGCAGATGTTTTCCAGCCTGCCTTACGCTTCTCAGCTTTTTCTGGCGTCCCTCCGTATCTTAATTTTTGCCTTCACGACGAGAAAGGTATACTGTTTTATCGGCCTATGGGTATAATTGTGTTTTCAGGATAAGAGAGAACCCCCAATCCAAGGTGTAGGTGTTTGAAATTGAATTCTAATATTATTTTTTGTAGTGGTTGAACTTCCCTGGATTATACGGCGTTGTCTAAAGTGGAAGTTGAGTACAATTACTCCAGTCGTTGTCAGGAAAACTGTTGTCAATTCTGGATTTCGGGTAATTAAAGAACCCAAGGACTGGATAGGAACCTGGGGAAAACACATGAAGTCACCATTATTTACATCTATTTTGGAACATCAGAAGGTAAATTTACTAGCAAAGCTAAATTAATTATCAACTATAGCTAATGTAATTCTTGCGCTGTTCTAGGTCAATCACTTTCCCGGAACGTTTCAAATCGGAAGGAAAGACAGACTATGGCGGAACATGCAAAAAATGGTTGCCAAATATGGAAATGAAGAGTAGGCCCTTGCTTCATATTAACACGACGAGTTAGTTTTTAATTCTTAATTGATATTAGGTTTGGCTTCCTTCCTCAAACTTTTGTTTTACCTCACGATCTACGTTTACTTCGAAAACACTGGAGTAGACGCACCACCGATGTTCCTTGGATCATTAAACCGGTAAATATTCAGAAATCAACAAGTATTCCCCAGTTTTATCAATCAAAGAACCATTTAAAAAAAATGCAGCCTGCGTCTGCAAGGGGGACTGGAATTCAGGTGATTCACGAATGGAACCAATTGCCAAGAAAGAAACCTCTGGTTTGTATTTCTTTTCTTTTTTTATTCTTTTTTTACTTGTTGATTAAATTTGATTTAAACGTCTTTTGATTACATTCTGGCAGGTTGTTCAGTCCTATGTGAAAAATCCTTACCTTATTAACGGCACTAAATTTGACATTCGGTTGTATGTTTTCGTCACTAGCGTCAACCCCCTCAGAATCTACCTCTACGAAAATGGATTGGTCCGCTTCGCGTCGCGTAAGCATTCGCTCGGCAGTTTCCCGTAAAAAAAACCGTTTTTAATTGCGCCATTGTCGGTTTAGTGACCTACTCAACTGAAATGAATAGTCTCGATGACTTGTACGTTCATTTAACCAATTACAGTGTCAACAAACACTGCGAGGGGTACGTGGCCAACGAAGATGCCAATGTGTGCCAAGGACACAAGTGGTGAGTGAACTGCGTCTTACGTTTCATTTTGCTGCTCCTTTTAAATGCACCGTTTATACACGTTTAGGACTCTGGCAAGCTTGTGGACGTACTTTCTTGGCCTTGGCGTCGATGTTGAAGCAATTAAATCGTCCCTGAGTGATATTGTAATTAAAACCCTATTGAGTGTCACGCCAGCCCTCAATGAAATGCTGAAAAACAATGTCGCAAATCGTTACTCTTGCTTTGAGCTATTTGGTTTCGATATTTTGCTCGACTCAGACCTGAAGCCATGGCTGCTGGAAGTCAACATTTCGCCATCGTTGCACTCTACGTCATCGCTTGATCTTTCCGTAAAGGTATACTTTAGTTTCATCAGCTATAAGCTAACGCCACATGAAACAAATTTATTTTCAAATTATCTATTACCATTCCAGGGCCCATTAATAAAAAATGTCCTCAATATGGCGCGTTTTCAATTCCCAAACAATGCTTCCAGCTTGAGCAAAGAGCACTTGGCCAATTATATTTCGACCTACTTTAAAGAACGCGTGTGCGAAAAGTCTTCCGAAAGTGATGAGGGATCGCAATACTGCCACGATCCTTCCTGTTCTAGATTCGATTTAAGCGAAGAAGCGACAAAGAAGCACGAATTTTACGAGAATATCGTCCAGCGTGCAGTTTCAGTCCCTAGTGGATCTTGCTGGACGGTTCAAAATCAGGGCCACAAAGTTCCAACCGATATCGTCGAAGAAACCAACATTTTGGACGGTTTAACTCGAGACGATGTCCAACATTTAATTGAAACGGAAGACGAACTCAGTCAGAGCACTGGGTACGTTTTTTTTTCTTTTTTCTGTTTAATTAAACCCTTTTTTAAGAAGTCTAATCATTTCGTCCTTAATAATTTTGCAGGTTTACAAGAGTCTTCCCGTCGGTAAATTCTGAACGCTATTTCCGCTTCATGGACAAAATTTCTTATTACGATATGCTTTTAAATGAATGGCAAAAGAAATTCGGATGTCTTGGTGACAGAACATTGGCCATCGATTACCTAAAATCGCACCACGAGACGACAAAGTTATCCTAGGTTCTCTATTTACTTGAATTTTGTGTTTCCGAAAATGTTTTTTTTTATCACGCCCCCTCCCCCCACTCATAAAAAGGAACGAAAAAAAAAAAAGTCTGAAAAATAAAAGAGCTCAGTGTTTCCAAAGTTTGGTCGAAATTCATTGTCACTCGAGTGGTGTGACAAGAAAACTGACTTGTACACACAAAAAGTTTCCAGGGCTTTGTACAAAAATTGCTCTCTCTCTCCCCTCCGATTGTCTGTGTGTAATTGCTGCGGCTGGAAACTAACCCCCACTCACCTTTCCATAAGGAAAGAGAAAAGATTATATACCTTGGAAAAAGCGACAAGCGGACGACGAGGGTCATCTCCCCTTTTTTTTTCTCTCCTAAACTTACGGGTACAGTTTCCGTTGTGTGTGCCACAGCTCGTAATTATAGCCTTCTCTATTTTTTTTTTTTTTTTTACAATTTTTCTCTTTCACAGCCCTTCAGAGAGATCTGACATGAACCCCACCAGTCCGTCCAACTGTCCGCGACGATTCTAATCTAACTTAACCCATCAGCTGCTCCCCCCCTTGTATCTCTCATCACCCCTCGCACCAACTATATCGTTTTCTAGTAGTATATGGTTCTCTTTTTTCTATTTCGGTCTTGTATGCACACACACAAGGCGGTGTGGGCAGTCATATAGTTTGCCCATCGAAATATCGCAGGCACGTGACTCAACCCTCTTTTTTTTTCTCTGTTGATTACCTAATCAAACAAACTCAACCCTAGTTTTCTCCTGAAAAGAAAGTTACGAAATTATGACGGGTATGTTTGTTGGTACATGAATTATCCACCGTTACGTCATAAATTCGGTTGGCGTAGTGAGCAGACGTTCGGGACCCCCCCGCAGTTGCTATAAATTAACACCGCACTTATTTCAACGGCATAAAAATTAAGGTTGGACTTAAAATTAAAAATAGTTTAACGTTCCAACAAGGAAAGCATGGCATGAGGTATATAATATCCATTTTATCTTGCTGGTTTTTGTTTTCTTTCTTTTTTAATTGTCACAACGAATTGGAGTAAGATCAACACAATAATAAGGAGGAGGAAGTGCAGCAAAATGATTTAAAAACAAAATTGTTATGTATAATAATAATTGTTTATAGCGATGGATATACGAGACTTGATATCGTGGGGTGTGTGTGTGTGTGTCATGATTCTTTATATATTTTTTCTTCCTGTTTCATCTTCTTCTTTCCATTGGGGGACAAGTACCACAGGAAAATGAAGTTGGTCGCCGCCATTTTGAATGTGAAGGACACGGGGGAGGGACATGTTCTCCTCTTCAACACGCAATAATAATCAATCAAAAATCAGAAATAAATGATCAAAACTGGCAATTATTAGCAAGAGAGGGGAATGTTAGAAATGAAAACCTCGTCAAGCAAATCAAAGCATTTTTTTTCTTATTTTCCAACACCACCCCCCACTGTTCCTGTCGCAATTGTAGATGAGCAGAAGCATCATCATACTTTTTGTTATTATTATGGCGGTGACGAGGCAATTCTTAGTGAAGATCGAAAGATACGAAGAGAAACGAACTTACATACGCACACAAACAAACAGAATCGTTCAAACAAAAATAATAATAATAACCAGCACCTCTTAGCGGGTCACGCAAAGCAATCACACA
Source organism: Daphnia magna (assembly GCF_020631705.1). Classification (NCBI taxonomy): domain Eukaryota; kingdom Metazoa; phylum Arthropoda; class Branchiopoda; order Diplostraca; family Daphniidae; genus Daphnia; species Daphnia magna. The sequence goes on along the minus strand of NC_059188.1, from coordinate 12,094,081 downwards.
GGATACAAGTAACTCATTTTCCTCGCTAACAGGGAAGATTTAAAAAAAAAAAAAAAAAGAGAATCGCAGGAAGAAATGTACATTACACACCCACCCACACATAATAATTATTTTTTTTGTTTTAAGTCAGAAAAGAATTTTCTTTTTTTCTTCACCAAACAAAATTCTCAAACAAAACATAAAATACACGAATTGATGTACTAACATTCAAATGGGTTATAGGAGGAAGATTATAGCAATGAATTTAACCCCATTCTTTTTTGTTTTTAAATTTCTAAAATTAAATAGTAAAAAAAAAAAATTAAAGCGCGAAACAGAGAATTAACGGGGAGCCAATTATTTAGCAGTTTAGTTCTTATTATTATTATCATTATTTTTTTTTTAGATTGGGTTAGAAATCGTGGCAACTGAGGACGAGGGCTTATGATACGAGAAGAAAGAAAAAAACAATTTCATCGCGACAATTGACTAGACGCATCTTGTTGGTAACGCACGATGGGTAGAAACACAAATGAACCACGTCGTGTAAATTTCAAACGAGTCAGAAGATATCGTCAAATGACCATCGAGATTAAACCACGTTTCAATGGGATTAGGCAGGGATGGGGGGGGTTTCTTTCATCAAGTGAGACATCATTTCATTCGAGTTTACGTATTTTTAAAATTGAAAACATTTCAATTGCAATGTATGCACTGAGGAAATGTGGGGAACCGGAAACAAGTGGGGGGACGCAAGTAAACGGATGGTGTGAAATCACAGCTGAAACGGCGCTAATCAATCAGAGCAGTAAATGAATTCGTTTTACATTTTTCTTTTCTTTCTTTGTTTCGTTAAATAATAATTAAAAATAATAATAATAATCGGAGATCGTCCGTTCATTTACCAACATACTTTTTTGTGCTTCAAAAATGAAATTTCGATTTTTTTTGTTTCATTTCCAGGTTAGGAAGGCGTGGGAATTGTGGCTCAACCTTCAAATTCCACAGCATATTTTTAAAAAATAATAATAATAAATCCCACAGTCGTTATTGATTTAAAATTAAAGAATTAAACATTATGGATCTAAAAAAAGAAAACAAAACAAAAAAAAACACAAAATTAATTCATGAAATCTCAAATAATAAATTCAATTGCTTTTTATGTTATGTACCGATTCCGTGTTGATTGTTGAGTAAGGTGTTTGTCACCTCGGAGAAGGACAACAAAGGACTGCGGTCCGAGCTATTGCGATCGGATCCGCAAATGACGAGGTGCTGCTGTTGCTGCTGTTGCTGTGATTGGCTACGGGAATTGTGTTGCTGCGCTGCTGATGCAGCTGCTGAGCCGCCGGAACAATGGACGCCGTGGAGTGGAGATGATGAAGATTGCTGATGCTGGAGCTGCTGCTGGTGTACTGGTGTAGGACAGCAGCAGGGTCCTCCGCCGAGGTGCAGCTGATGGAGGAGGCACTGCTGTTGCACACACACACACATACACAAAGGAAGAGACTCGATTTCAGCTTTCGGCCAATTGAAAGTCATCCAGTTGACTTCCAACTGGACAAAACGCCTTTGATTTCATTTGTTCACTTTTCACTTTTCATTTCAACTAAAATTAGAAGTTCAATCTTTAAAAAAACAAACAAAAAAAAACCAAAAAAAATACGTGCCAACATGTGAGTCATGCAAATCACAAACTGAATTTGAATCAAATAAGAATAACAACGTAAACAAATGCAAAACGAAACTCACTGGTGCGGTGATTGGTGGTGGTGGTGGTGCGCATGGTGATGGTATGGGTAAGGATAATATTGATGTGGGTGGTGGTGGTGAGGTGCTGTGGGGTGGTGATGGTGCGGAGGCCAGGATACCTCGGTACTGCCGGCCACTTCGGCAGCGCTGGCCGCGGCCGCCGCACCGTAAAGGTAGTGGGGACCCACCCGTCCCCACTTGCAGGCGCTGTTCAAACTGCCGCCGTTGCTCTCCAGGTTGTTGTTGCTGCTGCTGTTGTTGCCTACACCGTTGCTGGCCTTGCTCACAGCTCCATCGTGTTGTTGCTGCTGCTGCTGCTGGACGTGATGGCTATGCTGTTGCTGCTGCTGGTGATGGCCGTTATAGCCGTGATGAGTCCCGTACTTTGTTTTGCCGATGCCCGTCTCCGATACGCCGCAATCTACGACGTTCAAAACATAAATTGAGGTGAAAAATCAAATCAAATCAAATCAAATCAAATGAAAAAGATTGTAACAAGTCAATTCGTCTAGACATTTTCACATTCGTACGCAGTCAATTTTTCGCCATTTATAAAACGAAACCTTAAGGTAATAAACCAGTTATTTTCATTTTCCAAAAAGAAGCGCAATCGGCCGCCAGGTGGACACGAGTTGTATGTTTTTCAAAAATATCTATACTTCTTAAATATCTTTACTTCTATATAATAGCTCTATATAGCTATTGGGCTATTTCTTCCGGCAACAAATCGCGTATGCAAATCGCACACGTCCTTGACTCGACAGATAATCATTTTAGCTTCTCCTCATCATCAAAACAAAACAAACAAAAAAACAGAGTCCTCAGTTAACTGGGAAAGGAAGAAAAAAAAAAAAAGGGCCGTTCCGACAAGACGGCGACAACAATTTTCGTATTTAAATGTAATTGCTCCCCCCTCCCCCCTCAAACTCGTCTCTCTGTATATCTGTGTGTGTGCGTGTGTGTGTGTGTGTGTATGTGCGTCTCAAAGTTGTTATACCTGCGGCATAAGCGGCGGCGACAGCGGCAGCCGTGGTGGATGTTATTAAATCGGCGGTCGTCATGGAGACAACAACTCCATTGCCACCGCCGCCGCTGTCGTCGTTGGCAGCCGAACTGTTGCTGTTGTTGTTGGCACCGAGTGGCGTTAGACCCGACGATCCCCACATGAGCACAGTCTGTCGGGTATCGTTGCTATTACTCGTCCCACCTGGATAAACTCCGCTAGCCGTCGAAGATCCAGACGACGACGTCCCCCCGCTAGAGTCTCTTCCATCGCCGCCGTACTTGTCCAATTTCAACAGCTGTTGTTGTTGCATCATTTGCTGCTGCTGTTGTTGTTGTTGTTGTTGGTCGATCGCTTTGCGCGAATTCGGCCTGGAAGCCGACCCGAGATTATTCCTCTGTTGTTGTTGTTGTTGTTGTTGATGGTGGTGGTGGTGGGGGTGATTGTTGGTGTTGTGATGGCCGTTGTTGTAGGGACTATCACCTCCGGCCATGCTGCTGGTGCTGGTGCCCGACGACTCTGACGATGGCTCCGTCTCGCCGGATGATAGCAGACCTAGGCCTGCTCCTCCACCACCGCCTCCGCCAGCTTGATGATGATGATTATTATTGTTATTAAGATGATGATGATGATGCAGACTGGTGAGACGACCCAAGCTCGACACACCTCCGCCAGTCGTACTCGTACTGGCACTGCTGACGTACTTGCTCTCGACAGCAGACGGACTACCGCCGCCACCTCCTCCGCCAGCTGGGCTGCTGTTGCTGCTACCGCCGTACAATTGGCTCATACCTGCAACCATCGTCGTGCGACGCCACACACACAAAATCAGCCACAGGCCGCACAAAATCAAATCAAAATCAAATATAAACTTCTCGTTTCATTGTAAAAACATATTTTTGTTTTTGTTTCATTTTTATTATTTTTTGACTCATGTGTGTCATCCGGTGTAGGGAGGAACCCCCTAGTAGCACATTGTAATAACGGGGCTGGACCGATATATTTCACTACATGAGCTAGGCTATTTTTTTAAATAATAATAATAAATAAAGAAGACGAATAAAAATGAACGATTGAAGCTGAGGCGCATCGTAAATCTTTGTGGGTTTCTCCAGCCGGCCGGCCGAACTCATTAATCTCGACAACTCTTTGCGTTGGTCTACATTCACCGCGTAATAAAAAAAAAATGTGAACTCCATTGCAACCGCCAACCGAAATGTGTTTTCAAATCAAAATCAAAACGCATTAAGAATTTCATTTTTCTAATATGTGGGTTTTCACACAAACTCATTATGATAATTATTCCTACACCCGAATTAAAAAGAGAAAAAAAGGGGGAAAAAAAGGGACGCTCGTCGTCATGACGACGGAATGAAACCTACGTATATTTTTAAGGCTTCCTATTGGCGAATTGAAAGCCAAGAACAAATTTCACTCGAAAAAAACAAATAAAAATCAAAGATAATCAAATAAATGAATAAGAATTGCGGATGAAACTTACCGCCGATAGTGGAATCGTAGCCGGCCGTCAGGAATCCGTTGGTGGTGGCGGCCGCGGCCGCGTGAACGTAGGGCGAATAGTCGGCCGCATAATATCCGGCCGCTCCTACACCGAGCCCTCGAGCGTAGGCCGCGTGGCCGTGATGGAAGAGATTGTGCTCGGCCGCAACCGTCGGTACGACGCCGATGCCGAACCGATTGTGATCCAGCGCGGCCGGCGAGCCGTAAAAGCTCTGATGCAAATTCTGCAGATTTTGCAACGTCGCGTTGGGTTGGTGGTGAGCGTGGTGGTGATGGGCCGCCAGCTGGTGGTGGTGGTGGTGGTGCATGGCGCTGTGGTAGAAGCTGTTGGTTGCGTCCGCGTGGTAAGGGACAGTGGCGGCCGCTGCGGCCGCCGCCGCCACCGAGGCTCCCGGGTAGACGGACGGCGAATAGGCCGTCGCGGCGGCTGCCACGGCAGCCGAGGCCGCGGCCGAAGACGCGGCCGCCGACCCCGCGCCGCCTCCGCCAACGGCCGTCGTCCATCCGGCGCCGCCAGCCAACTCGACGCTGTTGCTGCTGGCCGACAGGTAATGGACGGGCGAGGGTTCGGGCGGCGTAGCCAGGCCGTTGCCGACGACGCCGCCCGTCGACGCACAACCGACGCTGCCACTTTTCCGTTTCGTCCGGCAATTGCTGAGGAAGTCCCTCAGCTGATTTTTATATTTGCGCCCGATCTTCTGGGTGCCAGGCGGGTGGGCCGTCGCTGCGGCCGCGTGCGACGGCAGAACCGTCTGGCCCGTCGTGATCGACGTCGTCGTCGTCACCGCCGCCGCCACCGTCGTCGACACGGCCGAAATGGCCGATCCAGCCTCCTGATCCGTGAAGTAATTGCTCGTCAATCCAGCGTCCAGGTAACTGACTTTGAAGTCCATCGTGCGTTTGCCCATCAAATCTCGTCCTTCCTCCTCCCTATTGGTCCGTTTCGGCCAGAGACAAATGAAAAACAAAATTGAGGAGTGGCTCATTGGCCAGCGCTTCATTTTCACGTTCAAATTACATGAGAGGCCGGTGCGTGCTGATGATAAAGTCGGGTTTGCTGTTCTTGTAGACGAGCCGTGACGACGTCTGCAGCCACTGGAACTGCCCGTCTTTCGTTTGCAGACGATAGGCGATCAAGCCCGAAGCGCCCGTCTTCAGGACTTTTTTTTTTTTATTTTTTAAACAAACAAACAAACAAAAAAACAAATGACGATTACGAATTATTTTTTTTTTTTACCCCCCTTCCCTCCAAAATAAAATAAAATAAAAAGAAATTCATCATTTTGAAACCGACGGCTTTTGCCGCTGTTCCAGGTGACGAGGTCGATTTACTTTTATACTCGTTTTTTATTTGTTTTCTAACACGTCATTAAACGAATCGATCCATTTATTTCTTGTGGCTTTTTTAAAAATATATTTTAAACATCCCTGGCGGCCGAAAAACCGCAAACTACCTCCACAACAAAAGACTCTTGGTCGCTTTTCCTTTGACTCGTTTCATCATCTTGAAAAGAAAAAAAAAATAAATAAATAAAAGAAAAATGTGTTCAACTCACGTTCTTGGTGGGCGCTGGCAACGTAGGACAAGTCGTCGAAATGGACCAGATCGTAGCCACCCAACGACGACAGTTCGGCGTCGCTGTGACCTAAAAGGGCTTTGCCCCTGCGTCACGAGGAAACACATTTCAATACGAATCAATTAACTTGAAAAAAAATGAGTTTAAGGAAGGAAAAAAGAAAACAATTTTTTTATTCATATTTGCATAACCAATCGCGTGTTATTTCCTGAAAGTTACCGGATACGAGGAAGGGGGGGGGGAACAAGATTCGAATATTCGATACTGAAATATATTATCATTTGATTCCCTTTGATGCGAAAAATGAATATGATTATATAGGCCTCGATTTCACGTCCAAAAAATTGGGGGGTGGGGTTGGGTTCAAACAAATCAATATCGTTTCACCTGCAAGGTAACAAAAAAAAAGGCCAGCAATTCCGTGCGCAATGGATGTGGTCGAATCGATCAAACTATCGAGTTAAAAACAAAACAAGGCACAAATCTAGCAGTGCGCGTGCTCTACTGACGGCGCAACTCTTATCGCATTGACCCCATTCACTGTTCACGCGTGATGAATTAATAAGCGATTCATTTTTCCCGACATAATTTCCCCCCCTTTGGAATATTTGATTCGATTATTTTTTCATTCTTTGTGTCTGCAAATGTTTACATTTCGTGAATTTCAGATAAACGGCCATTTGCGACGCGTGAAATATTCAAAGAGGCTGCCGGCCATGTCGAGCAGGTGGTTGGCATTCTCTCGTGAATAATTGCCGATTAACGAAAACGCACATCACCACAAAACAGTTGGGGGAGAACTGCATCCAGCCGGCCAAACTTACAACAAAAAAAAATCGATCGCGTCCCCCGTGCGTTCGACTCGAAAAACAGCAGGTCGTGTTCCCGTCGGGACTGGTCCCGCGTGATTTATTATTTTTCCTTTTTTTTTTTTCTTGACCCATCACAAATGCCATCCTTCATTATGAATATGCATCAAGTCTCACGAATGAAGCGTTTCCCATCCATTTTTTGTTTTTGTTTTTGTTTTCACCATCTTTTTTCTGGGGGTTGGGTTGGTAGGTAAATGCAGGTGACTCACCTTTGATCCATGGAGACGAGGGCGAGGTCGAGCCGATGTTTGCTTTTAAACATGCTCTCCTTGTGAGGCAATTCGAGTAGACTCGGAGGTCCGAACGGAGTGCAGATGGCAAACAAGGCCAGCGGAGGCTCTTCCATCTTGCGGTTCTGGCCGTGCAACACCTTCACACGACCCCTGATATCGAGTCTCTATTTGTTTTTGTTTAGGCAGGGGCGAAAGTTGAAAGAAAAACAAAACAAAAAAGATGAATCAGATTTTGTTGTTTCTTTAAAAAAAACATCAATTGTTCCATTGTGCGTCTCTGTGCGCCACCAATTAGCATACAGAGCTCAAGCACGACGCATTTCATCTATACGCGTCTATAGAGAAGAAGATCCGATGGCAATGATTGCCTACAAAGAAGAAAAGAATGTCCGACAAAAGAGGAACACGATTCCAAAAATTCTTTTGTGTTGTATCCCCCCATTTTATTTCGGTTTTTCTCTCTCTTTTTCATTATGAAAAAAAGACCAAGATTGAGAGGCAAAAAAAAGACGTACGGGCTTTTGTGTGTGTCACACACACACGAGAGAGAGAAGAAAATTACGTGAATGACGGATGACGTTGCATCGGGGCAGCCTCTCTTCTATTGATACACGCAGAGTGGCTGCGCCCTTGGTACGCCGAATCGAATTTTTAATTCAAAAACATCATTAAAAAAAAAAAAAAAAAAGAAAAAGGAAAATGACTTTCCTTACAGGTACGGCACATAGAGACGCACAAGAGAATGAGAACGAAGGCAAAGAGAAATGAGTAGAGTAAGCCCCCCAGTCAATAGCGTCCCGTACTTGTCTGACCTGCCCACTCGAAAAAGGTTATACCTGTAATTACAGGGCGCGCGCACACACACACACACACACATTATTTTTTTGTTTCTAGCGCTCCTGCGTCTCATCTAAAATGAAATCCCCCCACATTTGCTTTTACACAAGAAGAAATGACGGCAGACTGTGTGTTTGTCTTGGACGCGCCTTTCAAAAAAATGGAGGGAGAAACACATTTGAAAATAAAATAAAATAAATAAAAATACATAAATTCTTGACTGATTTTGTTAGCGTACGTGTGTGTAATAATTATTGATCAAACTAACCGCCGGGCCCATGTGAAGCGGAACGAATTTCGAAAAAATTCCAGCAATTTCTCAAACGAAATGGAAAAAATGGACGTACCAGGAATCCGGACGTGTTGTCCAGCAAGCAGCGGAAGCGGACGGTGAAGGAGCGTTCGAGGATCATGGAATTGTCGGGTCTGAGGGCATCAAGCAGCGTCAGTCCGGAATCGGCCGCCAGTTGAGAACTCCACGTCAACTGACGTTGCAGCTCTTCACGATCTTCGGAATGGACCAGCTCGTAAACCGACTGATGCACCACGTCCGACTGTCAACAAATCAAACACAAGGCGACATGATTACGATAAGAGGCCGTGTCTGATCATCTTGTTTCAACGTCCGTCATGTTGCCGACATCTCTCTCTCTATTCATACGAGCGCAATAAACAAAAGCCGACTGAATTACGATCGACTTTTGGATTTGGTTTTCTTTTTTTAAAAACAGCCAGGGCCGGCCGTCTCTCCACAGAGGGTCGTCCATTGGGCCAGGCTCCTCTGAATATGTAATAGATATACAGTAAATATAGCGGAGGACACCCCGCTACGGACGATTCCATACCACATAAATCGAATACGAACATTTTCTTTTTTTTTGATTCCTTACTCAATCAACTGTGATTTGTTTGGACTGCGCACCAATCGGCTCTCTCCACTTTGCGTGCGTAAATAAAACATTGACACGCGTACGCATCGTAAACGTCTTGCGCATCTGATTGTCAAGCATTTCTTGCGTCATTTTTCACGAGGCCATTTTTTGTTTCCCTTTCGAAACGACGTGATGTTGATTTTATACGCTGATTACGACATTTTTATTAAAATGTCGGCCATCTCAACTTCCTTGTTTGTTTAGATTTTGTTTTCTTTTTCTTTTTCCTTGGCCAAGGGGGAAAGAATGAAAGGGGGCCCTCCATTTCCCACAGCCAAAGGGGGTAGGAAGCCCCCGTGTGTGTCTGTGTAAGAAAAATATCAAAAACCGACATCTTCTCTCTTGTTTTGCCGGCACGAGAATCAGCGGGGCAATCCACAAACAAAAACACAACAAGAAAATTCAAAAAATAAAAAATAAAATAAATAAAATAAATAAATAAATAAAGAATGAGGTGGAGGTGGAGGAGGAAAACCGCCCGGGCCGATTTTTATAGCCTCGCGGCCCGCAACGGGGGGACTTGTTCCGCTTTTCTTTCCGATTCTCTTGCTGTTTAGTCCTTTTATTTTTCCTTCAAAACTGTTTGTACAAGAAAATCTTTTTTTTTTTTTAAACAAAGACATTCGATTGGAATGTCGAAAAATAAATAGAGATGTTTGTATGGATGCACGACGTGACATCTCCCTCTCTTTGAAAAAAAAAAAAGGATCTTGCTCCCCACACGAATCCTCCTGAATTTTCGAGTCCAATTTGCATGGCCAACCAATCCAATAAATAATTCCCCTCCCCCCCCCCTTTCTGACGATACGCACAAAGGAATTTATTTCAAACTTTAACAACGACGACATACAAATAAAAGAAATAAAGACCTCAAAAAAAGAAACGTGATCTATCCAGCAGCGATTTGTTTACACATTTTTTTTTTTTTTTCAAATCTTCTTTCACAAAAAAATAAAATAAAATGTCCCGTTGCGATGCAGCTTCATTATCGACTCGTAGACGATTCAATCAACAAACATATTTTCCCCTCCCCACATCACTTTAAAAAAAAAAAATGGGGGGGTTAGCGGCAAAAGTCTGAGAACTAAAAAAAGAGGAAAGAAAAATGCGGAATCTTTTGATTTAAAAACCAAAAATAAATAAGAAAAGAGTGGAGGGATCGTTCGTTGATGGATCACTGCATGCGAGTAGTATAGGAGCAGAATGGAACACAACGAAGCCGGTAGCACATACACAGTGGGTATATATATATATCTTATCCCGAAATGATATATTGTACATTCAAATGTTTTGTTTCAGAATGTTTTTTGGGAAAAAAAAAGAAAAGATATTTAGCCGTACGGAAAAGTGCTACTCGACGGCAAGCCGCCGACAGATCCTTTATACGTTACACACAACATTGAGATGTGAAAGTCGGGACGCTCGTCATTCCTATCAAAACAAGAAAGAAAATGCGGGAGCGGAACAAGTCGGCGGTGAAAATGCGCGGATGCTTGAAAAATAAAAAATAAAAAATGAAAATTCGTTTCCTTCTTGATTTCGAATGGGACCTTCTCGGCTTTGCTGTCAGTGATCTATCCCCATCCATCCATCTCTACAATCTCGCATCGCCCAGACACGGATATCCAATCCAATTTCATTCAAACATTTTTTCGTGTTTCTTTTCTTTTCTTTTTTTGATATTTGAATTTGCCGCTGACGTGTAGTAGCAAACGAAAAGATCCGTTTCCCTACTGGATCTCTTTCCAAAATAGAAACATCAAGACATTTTTTTTTTCAAGAAAAACGCTACTCCTTCAATGGATGGGGAATTCAAATGAAGAAATTCTGCGTTACATTTTACATCTCATCCGTCTCCTTTCCTCTTTCTCTCTCCGATCAGAAAGAGACGACGCCGGTTTTTGGTTGGTCTAGCGGCGGGGGCGTAAGCTCCACCTTTTATTTAGCTCGGACCCCTCCCATTTGCCTACGTCGCATAGCGCACCGCAAACACGACGCCACCCGCTGATGCGCTCGCATGAAAAACACAAAATCCATCGGATGGGGTTTTCATATTTTTTTCTTTTTCTTTTTTTTTTATATAAAGAAAAATATTGACGTCGCTCTATCTTCCGTCTATAATAATAATACAATAGCTGAAAATATAATACACACACACACACAAAGTTTGTGTGTGTGTACAAGAGTCCACCACCCGCTTCCCTCCCGTTTCTTTGGGGGGCTCTTTGTGTTTCGTTGGTGATAATGGCGACGTGGCACGCAAGACAACGGTGGAAATGTTCTATTCTCTTTTTCTCGTCGTCGTCGTCGTAGAGATATATATCCGTCGAGCTCTTGTTTCCGTTGCGATGGATTTAAAAAAAAAAGAAATGGGGGGAGTGGGATTGTCAACTGGCGGAACGGACTTTTCTCTTCCAACAATCCGGAAATAAAGAATCGACTTGGAAAAGTCATGAGAATTTTAGAAAAAAAATTATGAAAGGAGAATCAAACGATGTTGCAACGCGCACACTCAAACATGATAACCTGCCTATACTTAAATATAAAAACATAAATCTATACGTCGTTAAGGGAAAGCCCGCGTCGACGATTCCCCAAGTCGGACATGCGAGTGGCTCGTTACACACACACACACACACACGGAAATATTTATTTATTTAAAAAAAAAAAATAAAAAAATTGTAGGAAGAAGAAAACGAAATGATAAAGAAATAAAAGGGGCTTGACCATCGCAACCGTTGAGAGTTGGTTTGAAAATGATTCAACTCTACCAACTCTCCATTTCCTAAATTCCCCCCCAAAAACAAAAAAAAAGGCAAATGGATTAAGTTGTTGCGATGCGATCGAACGCCAACGTGAAATATCCCTCCCGTCAAAGAAACAAAAAAAAATGTAAGAGACGAGCCTTTAAGCTGTCGGCGGTTGATGACGTATGTCTACATCTGATTAACTCGGCTGACCCCACGCCCATCAAACTTGCCTTTCACCTGCGTCCGATCCTACCGCGTACCATATCCCCCCACCCCACCCCATCCGTAAATTGCAATTCAAAATATCATTTCCCCCCTTTTTTTTGTTTTGTTTTAGATACAATCACAGAAAGACATCTGCGGAGCGCGGGCCAAACCAAAATGGCGCTAACAAGGTGATTTCGAGAAGAGAGAAAACAAAACGCAAACCTGATGGAATCCCAGGTAACTCTCGATGGTGTGCGTGGCGAAAAAGACCTCGCCGTCGCTCGTCAAAATCAACAGGAATCCATTCAGAGCCTATGGAAATGATGCAAACAAAATCATGATTTTTTTTTTTTCCATTAAACTATGAATAAATAAAAAAAATAATAAAAAACAAAAATATGCGACGAGTAGGCGCGGTTGCAATTGACTTGATTCCTCATTAGCATACGCAATTAGCGACACGATTGTTTGGGGGCAAACTACTACAACGAGGAGGCAAATTATTTCGAAAAGAAATGGCCGCCGACGCGCAGAGATTGGTCCGTTCTTCTTATTTTCTGGCCGGCCAAAAACAAATAAAACAATATTCATATAAATAAAACCAGCGCCGGCGCAAAAACCGTTTAGAACATATTGCATATCCCATTTTTCCTCGTGGACATTACGTTCAATACTCGTCCCCCACCCCCTTTTTTTTTTTAATATAAAAGCCAAACTGAATTGTTACATTTCTACATCTATTCAAATGTGTATATACACATTTATATATATATTTCTAGATACTACAGAGTTAACAGTGTGTATCCCCCCCCCTCTTGTCCAGCAAACCCCCCCCCTCTTCATTTTGGCTGGCCGCTGCTATTGCAGTAAGGCAAAATGTATACGCACTACAATTTTTCTTTTTGTTTCGTTCCTAATGACATCGTGTCACGCAAACCATAACCTCCCAACACACACACACACGGAGAGTATATATATAGTGCACACTATTATATAGCCCTCCTCCCCCTTCCCCCTTCCACTGGAACATTTTTTTTTTCCGAACCCCGGGAGGAAAGAAAAGGAAAAAAAAAGTCGGGCACCGGTAACATACCAAGTGCCGCTTCTTTTGTTTTTCGATTCCTACTACCCCCCCTTGCTCACAACCTGGTTGATAAGAGCAACAAAACAAACAAAAAGAATACGATGGTAAGGGGGTGGACCAACGAGCGACAAAAATCAATAGGATTGTTGTCATCAGTTGTTGGGTGGAGGGGGAGGTGTAGGGGGAGTTGGGCTGGTAGCCAAGTACTGGAACGATATTTCATACCTGGAGGAAGCTTTCGCCATCGAGAGACGGCGAGTCGAAGATGGTCACGTCTCGATTGCGAAACTGATTGTCGTGCAACAAAAAATGGCCTCCGCCGTGCTGTTGATGTTGTTGCTGCTCACCTTTGATCCCCTTATGGCAACTGACTGCCAATTCAAAAACAAACAAATCAAAATTAAAACCGAATTCAAACACGTGACAAGACGAGCAAATCAAACTGATAAAACATCACAGCATTAAATCTCAATCATTTTTTTTTTCGATTCACGTTCGACATGACCGTCGTCCACCGTCTGCTGCGTTACGTAACCCGCCGACGGTAATGACAGGTACTAACCAACCCTTAATTTTATTTTCTCTTTTTCTAAGGAGTACAGTCGATTTCCAGCATTATTTAACAGTACCCCAGCCCCCCGTTTTTCTTTTGTTCGTTACGTCCGTTATGGAAACATTGAAATTATAAAGAGCCTCTCCCCCCCCCCTTCACGTTCTTTTATTCGTATATTTCCATATCTTGGCTGGTAGATCAGACGTCAGTCTCTCAAAAGGTAAAAACAAATGAAGAACGGAAATCCTTAGAACAACTCGTTTTTTCCTTCTTTTTTTTCTGAAGTTGCACCGGTCAAACCGCTCCCGAGTAAAAAAACAGATAACAAGAAAAAAGAAAAAATGGCCGTTGGATCAATTCATTCATCATTATCTCCTCCTTCTCCTTCGTTTTTTTTTTAAAAGAGAGTGATGATCATTAGTCAGTGATAACTCACGCCACTTTTTTCTTTCTTATCCTCATTGCCCATTTCGATTGTCAAACAGCAGCTCCTTGTTGATCTTGACCACATCATAAGACACTGGAAAAACAAAAACAACAGACGACGCCAAGATCTTTCCCTCCCTCCCACCCTCCACTGCAATGACGACAACAAAAAGGGGCGAGTTTGTGCATGGTCAAACATGTCACCACAATCGACACAACTTTTCAATCATCTTAAAATGTCCCTTTGCTGGGGCTGTCTGTCTGTCCATTAGATAAAAATCAAGAAATCTATATATTTTAAAGAAAAATTCATCAATAACTTTTGAAAAAGGGAAACGAGAGGGGTAGTAGTGATGGAGCCAACTGATTGCATTGACACGACACGGTTCTCTCTTTTCTTTTCTGGTTTGTGCTAACGACATCCAAGAGTCTTTTTTTTTCTTTCTTTCCTTCAATAGGGTGGTGGTTTTCAACATGACCATACCCGTTTTTCTTTTGTTTTTTTATGATTACATCTTAAATCCCCCCCCATAAGAGAAGAAAATGAATAATATTTTCAAGTCATTATCATAAGCAAAAAAAGGGTGTAGAGCTGCTAGTAGTAGTAGTAGTAGTAGTAGTAGCTACCGGATAATGAGGCACTATCGGAAGAAAGAAAAGAAAGGCAAAATATATTTGAAAATAAATAAATAAAAAAAATGGGCAATCGTCCATAACGATTGCCTTGCCTTTCTCAAACATTCATCATCATCTACATGAGAAACAAGTCGAAGCTGTTCTTCGGTAGGAAGCGAAAAGGAGGTGGTGGTGGTGAGTGGGTGGCTTGGCCCGTCACAGCAACAAGTTCCATGTCTTCGGCTGCTGGAAAATGATGAATGAAGACAAAGAATATCTAGACAAGCCTCCCCACTACCACCACCACCAGCCCCACCAAAAAATAAAAGAAAAATCCTTAAGTCTTGGCAATCTGATTTCACATGCAGCACATCTCGCTGTCTACTTGTTTTTATTTATTTCTGTAGATGGCCGTCGGGGCCTTAACCATTTTCGGTTCAACAACTTTTCCCCCTTCTTCTCCTTTCGAAGGGGAGGCAAGTTTAAAAGAATAGGCAAATGAGGTTGTGGAAAGAGGAAAGAACCAAAAAAAGAAAGAAAAGTCGATCATCATCATCATCATCATCAAGTCTTAGCTACCGTATATCTGTTGCTACAAGAACAACAGTAGCTGAGCCCTCCAATCGGTCATTGGCGATGATAATCATTAACGTACAGCGTCGTCGATTGGGGGGCGCCAACATTTGAATTTCTGATTCATTTTTCGTTTTTTTTTTTTTTTCTCGATGCAAATTCGGGGCAGATGAATCTTGCGTCATAATGGGAAAGAAGCTACTGGTCATTTCAAACTGGGCAAATGTTTTTTTTTTGTTTTTTTATGCAGACGGAACCCCAAAAAACAGTTTTTTGCGTTAATTAAAGAGACGACCGCCCAAGATGTCTGCGTCCTTTTTAAAAATAATAATATTTCAAAGAAATAGAAACCTATTTTTTAAAATTCTTGTTGAAAAAAAAAATTCCTGTGGCAAACGTTTAAAAAAAAATGCGTTTGTGTTTTGTTATTGTGACAAGCAAAAGCGTGAACAATCAAAAATCCACAGGGGTGTATATAAATAAGTAGCTAAACTCGTAGGATTCTTTCAACCCAAACAGAAAAAGAAAAAAAACAACAAGAAGCTCTTCTTCAAAAGGAACACTACCCTTATTTAGAAAATGGTGATGATGATCAGGGGCGCAGAGAATCCAGGTAAAAAAAAAAATTTTTAAAGAAAAAAAAAAGCGAGACGGCACAGACAGTTGGAGAATTGAAGAGGGGTGGAAGATGATCATCATCGGTAAAGGCAACACACACAGAAATGGGTAGGGGAATGTAACGACCTTGCCGCACCGTTCCTTAACTTTCAAAAAAAAAAAAATAATAATAATAATAATAATAAACAGACGAAAGGTAAGAACAATGGAGAGTGAAGGGCGCGCGCAATTTGAAATAACACAACTTCAGAAGCGCCCTCTTGACTCTTTCCAATTATTTCTTCACTTGTTTTTTTTTTTTTCTTTCTAAAAAAACAACGAGGGATGAAGGTAAAAGAAAAAGAAAAAAAAGGAGAGGGGAACTACCAAGGTACTCCTCCTGGTGAGGCAGCGCCCCGGTAGGTATTACACACACACACACAGGGCAACGATTAGATGATTGCAGTTGACATGGCCAGGGACGTGCCCGTGGGGCGGCTATGGAACGGAGAACAACAACAACAAAATGGCAGTCGCATCATCATCATCATCTTCTTCTTCCTTTTCTTTTCTTTTTTTTTCGTTTGAAAAATTTTTAACAGAAAAGAGTGGCCAGGTAAAAATAATAATATGCAAAATTAAAATGACACAACCCAACATTTGAATGGGAACATAAATAAATTCATTTGACTATCTACTGGCGGCGATCACAGAATGTCACCTGTCACTCAAAATGAACCACTAAAATAAAATAAAATTATTTTTAAAAAAGGGGGAAAGTGCATACGTTTTCAACGTTGCCAAACCTTTCACCTCTTCGTCATTCAAAACATAAAAATGTGGGAGACTTAAAAAAAAAAAAAGATAAATAAATAAATAAATAACTCGAATGAATATCAACAGAAACTACACAACGCCGGGAAGGTGTGAAAAGTCAAAAACTAAACAATAAAAACAGAAGAAGAACGGCGGCGACGACTTATTTATCCCTTTCTTCTTTCGGCTTTATTTATTGTTATTTACCTTTAGTCCAACAAAAAGAGAGAAAAACACATTGAACCCTATCCCCAATTTTTTTTTTCGACTTCTCCCCCCCCCTTCATGCGTCGGCAATGGCGACCGATTTACAGACACAAATAAACTCAAAGGAGAGAGAAATATTTCTTTTTTTTTTTCTTTCTCTTATATAGTTTAAGTGTGTGTGTGTGTGTGTGTGGCAGTACCGCAATGATTGCCCCGCCGATTTATGAACATCCTGGCGCCACTGTTTTTTGTTTTTTTCGTTTACCTTCCAAAAACAAAAAACCCTCATCTCTTTTCTTTTTTCTATCTACACACATGTTTAAAAGAAAGAAAAAAAAATTATCCCAATACAATCGTTACGAAGAGAGAGAAAGAGGTAGGGTTGTGATTTTATGGTTTCAAGAAGATTGGAGAATGGGAAAAGAAAAATCTTTTGAATTACGGATGGAACCAACCCCATAGACAGAAACAAAAATAAAAATAAATGTAACACCTTGCGAGCTCTCAAAAAGAGCCCGGAGGTGTGATGAACTTGTGAGAGAGACAAAGAACCAACAGGCCCTTGAAAGTCGATCAACAATTTCGGGGTTTTGGCAACCGTGAACTGATGAAAAGCTTCCGGTATGGCCAACGCTTTCCCTGTTATCCAACTGTCGATAAGTCCTCACAAGATTACACACACACACACACACACACACCGAAATGCACCCAGGGTCAAACAATCAACACACACAAAAAGGGGGCCAATAAGCGAAAAAAAAAAAAACCTTTTTCTCTTGTTTTGGGGGTGAGGGAGGAGGTAGTTAAGAATGAGAGAGGGTGAAATCCGAAACCCCATAGTCAAAGAGGATGATACCGGTGTTTGGTGCATTTTCTTATTTGAAAGCTGCCAAAAAAGAAAGAAGAAAAAGGGAAACGTTTCGTTGGATAGAAAAGGCGTGGACTTGATATAAACCAAAAATGTTGTTGCCGCCTTTCTCTGCGCATTCGCCTCCTCCTCTTCTAAATGTGTGATTTAACTGTCGGGTTTTTGTTTGATGCGTTCCAGTTTTGTTGTTTCATTTCATTTCCCTCGCGAGAAAATAGAAAAAAAAAAGAGACTGAACCAACTACTTTAGATTTTTTTTTTCGTTTTGTTTTGTTCCCACACATTTGCCATCCGCTGGAATAACCGACATCCGCCCTTCAATCTTTGAAACGACAACAATAAATTTCATTTCCAAAAATGGCCCAAATCGAAGAACAAGATGAAAATCAATTTCAAACATTTTGATTCGACTCAAGGTCATTTAGTTTTTCTCTAATTTTTTACTCAATTACATCTTCATTGGATTTCTTTTTAAACTACACGTTACCTTGGTAACTTGGGCTAAACAAGAAATTGAAATTTTTTGAATGCGCCGACACACGGTGACCTCCCGTCGCTATAAGGGACCGTTAGTTTCCCCCACCCCACCTTTTTTTTTATTTTTTAAGACATTAATTTTATTATTTCCCCTCCACAAATGTCATCACCATCCTTTATTTAATTCAATTGAAAAAGAAAGACAACAATCTCCGGTATATCTCATAACAGACGTCAACACTTCCGGCCCTGTTTTGTCATTTTCTTTGACTATTTCAACAACAAAAATAAGAAGAAAAAAGATAAAAAAAAAAATAAAAAAAAGGAGGGAGTCTCTGCACAAGTTATTCAAATGTGATGGGCACACAGAACCCGCAGGTGCAACAGTTCTTGTATACTTATATGCCCCCGCAGCAGACAGAGAGAGAGAGACAAGTTCCTCTAGCCTACAGGGGCCCTCTGCTAGCGCCCTCTATTATTATTTCCCCCCCCCCGCTCCAACTCTCTCTCTCAACCCCCTCAGTAATGACACGTCTTCAAAAATGAGAAAACAACGGCTACCGTTTTTCTTTTCTTTTTTTCTCTTCCATATCGGGAGAAGAAAAAAATAAGGAAAGAAAGAAACAAAAAAAAATTCGTGATTATCCCGTTGGGCTGTTGGGAACACGGTACGGGCGAGATGGAACAAAAAAATATTACCATTAGATTGGAATTAATGTTGGGCAGGCTATATTGCCCCAACAACATTCGGATGGGAATTAAGTAAGGAGAAAACCGATCGTGATGGATACGAATCGAGTTAGTTCCCATCTTTTCTTTAAAACAGCCCGATACAAATAAGTACTGGAATTGCATCTGGATAAATACAATAAGAAAAAAATGCCTTGAGAGATTTTGAAAAACAAAAAGAAAAAAAAATTAAATCCTGATTAAAGGAAGCCTTTCAAATAAGAAGGGGGTTGGGGGACTACACAAGACTTACGCGGGAATGTTAACACTAAAAAAAAATAAAATTCCCATCCGCGTGTCGATTCCGCAAAAGCGGGGGGCAGGGAATGACGTAGAAATTTGTGTGTTTTAGGTTTCGTGTGTGTGTGTGTGTGTGTGTGTAGAAAAGAATTGCGCACGAACAAGAGAAACAGGGAGGGGGCGGCAGCGATAGGGTTAATCAAACAAAAGAGCTTACGGCTTACGTAGGGAAGAACAACACAAAAAAAAATGGATCCCCTTGTTTCAAAGACAAAAATGTTTTGCGTAAGGTTTCACAGACTGCGTTAACAAGTCAAATCGATCGAAACAAATGACGTTGTCGCCAGTGAAACACACACACACACAAAATGGCGTCCTTCATCTTGGCTAATTTGCCTCACAGCTGAAAGGTGTGTCTTCCTTTGGGCGTCGCACACGCCGTGATTGATGGCACAAAAATAAGGAAAAAAATTAATAATATTAAGAATTTACCTCGCATTTCTTTGAGCGGATTGGATAGAAAATAAAATTAATCCTTTTAGTAATTCAACATGATGATGATGGACTCTCCACAATTGGCACAACGCAATTTTGGCGGCAACTGAGTTTCTTTTGTTCTTTTGGCAAACAATCAAAAAAATATCTTCAATTCGTTTAACTTTTCAATAGGGAAGCCTCTACAGGAACGCCATCTTGAAATAAGAGTGATGTGATCAATTACGAAAACAGTCTACTTTTTTCCTTTAAAAAAAAAACAAAAACATTTTTATGAATCGAATTTAGCTGCTGACGAGGATGAAATTACGAGACCCACCAACATGGAATGTGTCAACAAAATGGCAAGGACGAACGACAAATAAAAACCCCACAAAAAAACGTGGTCAGCTAAAGATGGAGGCCGGACGATTTCATTTGTTTCTCAAAATGGCCACTTTTTGTTTTGTTACCTGAAAGTGATTCTCCCAGACCAACCGCAAAACCATAACACCAAACAGGCACTCTTCACAATCACGACACTCTATCACATTACACACGCACGTAAAAGCCAATTCCTTCCACTTGAAGAAATTGAACTGAACCCTGCACTCGTTTCACATGGCGACAATGACTTGCAATTTTTTGTTCTCTTGTTCAAAAGCTATGCGACGTTGCAAAATCATGAATTGTTTTTTATTTTACCAATTAATTCAATTTAATTATTTTTCTTAAATTGTCATTTTATTGAAATAACGACAGATAAAAAAGATAATTAAAATAAAATAATTACAAGTTACACATTTTAAAAAATTATAATAATAAAGAATAATAGGCAATGTGTGATGACTTTGTTGCCAAACGTGGCACACCCTTTTTCGTCCGTTTGATTACAGTCTTTTACATTTTCTTCACCATATTGATTCGACGAAAAAATAATAAAATGTGGGTTAGGCTATCTTTTCACTGCTTGTTATCACTATTGCTTCTTTTTTTTCGTGAAAAATAATATTTCTCATTTTTTTTTTTCAAGCTGGGGCGGAGAAGGGGGAGGGCAGGTAAAATATTTTTTTTTTTTAAATAGAAAAAAAGAAAACAGCAGGGAGCCATCCCCACCCGCCATGGGGGTCCGACACAGGCCAGTCAACCGCTCACCGGGTGGTTTCTTATAACATCATCTTTATGTTTCTTTTTATCTATGGTCGTTGTATAAAAATTTCAACAAAAAAAAACTACTACTACTACTAGTATGCATATTATACATCTCAATTTCGAATTATCAAAATAGAAAAAGAAATTCATGAAATTGTTTCGTTTTTTTGTTTGTTTACCCATTCTTTAAAAAAATAAAATAAAGAATGTCGCGATATTATTAAACGATTATCTTCTTTTCGCTTTTTTTTTTCTAAATCTTCTTTTGTTTATGGGATAATTACACCGCGGCGGAACTATGAAAGATAGTTCAAATAAAAGTAAAGAAAACAAACTAAATAGCTCATTTTCAAAGTTGCAAGCTCTTGCCCCCACTGCCCCAACTACACGTGTTTTAGAAATAAGAAAAAGTTAATTTTTTTTTGTTGTTGTTCCCCTCATTCATCATGGCTCTATTTGGACATGGTGCGGTACTTTTATACAGAACCCCCAAAACAACAGCAACAACAAAAACTGTTGCGTGTTCTAATCTAATTATTTCTCTTCCGTAAACAAAATTTTCAGATACAAACATATCAAAAAAATGTTTAAATTTCTTTTTAAACATTTTTTTGATATCGTAATTCATTGAATGAAGAGGGGGGGATCAAAAAAAATAAATGTATAGACATTGAATTGAATTTTAAAAAAAGGGCCAACGACTATGCCAGCATCAGGTCTTCATCAAAGAGTTTGTGTTCGTGTGTTAATAAATTCACGGCCCCGGAGAAAGAGAGAGAAAGAAGACAAGCTCCACCCAACAACTTGATTTCATTATGAATAGTAAAGTAAATTTAGATGCCTATATAAATCGGTCGTATATATATACGAGCTGATTGTGTCGGCTAAAGCTACCGTCATTTTTCAACAACAACAGCAACAAAAAATAGAACCCGAAAAAAAACTAAACATTTTTAAATGTAAAGAAAACCCGGAAAATTCAATTTCAATCATCCTGTCATCAAAAAAACAACAATGGAAAAATGAAATTTCATTATTTGAAAAAAGAAAAAAAATTAAAAATAATAGCACACAACATAAGGGTAGTGGGGTGGATGATGGACGACTGGCCCGTTTGTGAACGTCAGTGCGGAGCACCTTGACACGTAGATTACATGGGGATGTTTTGCCCCATCATCAGACAACTCTGGTTATTATCCCTTTACTTCTTGTTCGTATCTGTTTGTTTCTGTCATCCAATTTTTGTTGTCTTTTTAATTTCAAACGAAAATCGACTACGCAATTCAACGAAACTCCTCGAGCGTCCGTCAAATCTTCAAAAATAGAGTTATACAAACGAGCCTATTTGAATATTCTTTTTAAGAAGAACATGGAAAAACAATTGAGGTTTGATTTTTTTTATTTACCTTGAAAATAGCTCTTGGTGCGCAGGTAGCTGACGGACAGCCTCAAGATGGAGAGACGGTCCAGTTTGGAGAGGATGGATGCCTCGTAAGGCAAAAGACTGGCCAATGTGTCCAGCTCGGCATTCAGTCTCTCGCGATGCCGTTTACTCGGATTGCTCTTACCTGAGCTCTCCTTCGGTGACGGTTTCAAACTAATTCAAACAAAATCGAGTTCGTTAATATTTTGTTTTGGTATTAGAAGAAAAAATGTTGCATATTATTCCGACCGTAAAAAAGTATAGACCACACACTTCATTAGCATGTAAATTGGGAGGGATGGGTGGACGTTAAACAAAAAATATGTAAGAAATGATGCGAACCGCACCACACACACAAAAAAAGCGGTGAGTTTGTACTTTGCGGTTCATTATCACCTGTCTTGTGTCAATTGACCAGTCTCATGTAAAAAAAAAAATTGAAGTCAAAAGAAAAAATTCTAATTTCACCGACGCCATTATTTCGGACTAGACAACCATATTTGGCCAAAGTTAATGCATAATCAGTTTTTTTTTTTTTACTCGTATGCTGAGAATAGCGGAACTTCATTATGATAATAGGAAAGGTGTTTTTAGGAAGAAACAAAAAAAAATCAACCTCCTACTTGACCTGACGACCAGAAAAATACATTAATTCTATGCAAAATCCCCCCTGAAATGTTCGTTACACACTTTTCTCTTCTTGTTTGGCTTCCAATAAATCGCCAAGAAAATGGGTTAACTCCACCCCTTCGTGTAAACTTTTAGACCCGACCACCTTCCACTTGTCAAAAACAAAAATATCGAGGCTTCCAAACGACGACACGAGCGATTTTGTTTGATTCAAAAAAAAAAATTTAAACAAATACTCCCAACAATTTAACGACGTTGACTCAAGAGGTCACATCTTTCAAAGGTAAATTGTTTCAAATCTTTCGTATTCTACGGTGGGCCATTTTGAATTTTTAGCACGCAATACCAAAGTTCTTGTTATCGCACGTCAGCAGAGGAAAATGCCTCAATTTATGCGTATGTTCCTAACAGCGTTGCCATCGTCTAGGCCAATCAGTCAAATTTCCAGGTGGAAATTGTTTCTTTGCCATCATCGAAAAAAAATATATATGGGGCGGGAAATGTAGGCCTATATGCAAATGACTATGCGCATCGGAGCATGAACATAATGACACTAATTTCTTTTATCCTGCACACCTGCGTTATACACATACAATCGACATGGTAACAGATCATATAAACGACACGTAAGAAAAATGTCACACCGAAGTGATGAATGTCGATCCTTTTTCTCAATGCCGATGGCCAATTTCTCTCCATTCATGCCGAAACAAAAGGGAAACATTTTTTTTTTTTTTTTGTCTAGAAATAAAATATAATTTACGAGTCTCAAGGAATAGGAGAAGCCAAATTTTTACAAGTTACGACAGGGAGGGGGAGAAACAATAACCTATATCGGTAGCTCCTGCCTATTTAACACAGGTAGACATCCCTCGTTAAAAGAGGCCGCTGTCCGTCAAAAAGAATATAGAACTGGGAGATGCGTACAGAAAAATATGTCAAAACAGCTGATTCAAATCTACTTAAAAAGAAAAAAACAGATGGGCACACTTTAAAAGAAAAAATAACAAAGTCTGCACGTTAAAGGCTTCTTTTTTGCTGTCCAACACACCAAAGAAGGGGTTATACCTGTACAGGTAAGAACTGAGCACATATCGGATTCGGTGTAAAATTACAAGGGGTTCCTCCCAGTCGGTAACGCGTCCAATGTTCACAACAAAAACCAAGAAAACTAAAATTCTCGTCTCCCGTGTTCCCCTCCCTCTCATTTCTTAGGTGCTGATCCTATAGATTTATAAGAAGCTTTTCGGCAATGGGATTGCGCGTCTCATTTCGATGGAAAAATAGGCCTCGTCTTACCTTTTGCCGTTGCGACGCCGACGCTTGGTGGCGTACACGGTGCCCAGTTGATTCATTTTTCGAATATCAACTAACGCGGGTAATAAAATCACAAAAGACACTCAGAGACACTTTTATTTTGTTGATTACACACAGGTGGATAAGTGCTGGAAGGACTGGTGTAAACCGAATCGAAATATATTCCACAGATACACACACACACAGAACACAGCAAAACACTTTGACACTTACACAAAACACTGCACGACACGGAACACACGAAGAACTGGTTTTCGTGTTTTATTTTCTGATTAGACACCAAAAATTCCTTTCAGCCGAATCCCAACATGTTTGAAAATCGTATTTGTTTAATACATTTTTTATTTTCTGTCGATAACGTAAGAAGAAAAAAAAATGTAACAGATGAAAACACTTTCCACAGTTGCCACTTCAGTTTAAGCTCCGTGATAATCAAAAGCGAGTGATTGTCTTCACCTTTTGATGGGTTCTAACCGGCTGTGATGCATCGTGAACCAGTTATTGTTGAAACGAAAGTCACTCGTTCAATCGCACCTGAACGAATCCTTTTCTTACACTTTTCCAGATGCACTTGAAATTCTGATTGCAGGTGTCCACTGAAATTGTCACAAACAAAATCTCGGTATCATTGTGTTAGGCAAAAAAATTCAACTATGAGATATAACTAAACAAGAAACAGCGTAAAAAATAACAAAAAAAAGGGGGGACGAGCGCGCGCAACGGAGTGGTTAGCGAACCCTTCCAGCCGGCAAGAGGCCGCAGAGGCCATTAACTGTTTGCCGTCCCTTTTTTCCCTCCCTTTCATGTCAGCTCAGCAGCGCCAGCGCGGGCAATACACGTAGGTTAAGGTAGGGAAAAGAGGAAAAGAAAAAGTCTATATACTCACCTTGATTGATGATCCCTCCCTTCCTATTCTTCTTTTTCTCCTTTCCTTCTTTTTGTTGTTTCTCTTTCAATTTTTTTCGTCAGCCTCGGCAAATCCCCGAGGCGACTCCTCCCTCAAGCCACCTCCTCCTGTCATGGATCGAGACCAATGGGCGATCGTATTTTCGGCCACCATCGTCCGTAAGGGGCGGAGACATGGGCGGAGATTGTTGAGCACCTTGTACAGTGATGGAGGGCGGGAGAGTAGGCGTGGCTAAATAAGATGACTGCTTATTTTCTTTTTTTTTCGGTTCTTTCTTTTCATTTCTCACAATAATAATAGATATAGAAAAATAGGGGCTGGCACGGCGGGTGCTCTATGGCGCCGTGCCGCATAACTTTCTATAGACGATTATTTTTATTACATTTTCGATATGGTTCTTGTGTTTAATAGAAAAAAAAAACAAAATAAAGTTTTTTTGAGATAAATCAAACGAGAATTCTTGGAATGCCATTGAATCTGAAAATATTCAAGTTTGATTCATTCCCAAATCAATTTCCCAGAATGGACCGTTGCTCAAAAATAGAACTCGAGTTTTTCAATTGGACAAAAATAAAACGTGTTGCTTGTGGAACTGAAAATTGTGTAAATGGAGACTCATCATCAGCTGTTTTGAATAGAAAAAGACACTTGCACGCAATGCCAATTTCTTTTTCTCTTCAAACATTTGTCTTTCGTGATGATGATCTCTCTAGATACACGCCGTAGGCTATGCCCGTAAAAACAATTGCCAATCGTGTCCAACACAAACACCGAAACGAATTCGATCGAAATCTACATCGTTTGTTCCAATAGGCCTCGAAAAAATTATTTCACATTGCAGTTATCAATTTTAGTTGAATAGAATTAGAAAATCACCTTTTATTCTTTCCCCCACCACCACGTGTGTATTGCGTGCTGCGGACCGCTGGGTTTTTCAGCCATCAAGCAAAAAGGGTCTGTCCATCTGCTTAACTGATGTTCCAGACTGAACATCCGGAATCTTTCTGCTTACTGGTGATGCGCAACGAGACAACCACTCGAATCAATTGGCCTATAATGTATAGGATGCTGAAGACCCCCACACAGAACGAGATACAAATCCCACTGATGAGCGGCGGCCATATTAGCAGTTCAATCGATAGTCATTATCGATATTAAAGCACAATGTCTAAAGCTCGTGTGCATGGGCCGAGGTAAAAAAAAAAACACACACTAATGAATGAATCACGCAATGCATAAGCTGCTACAATTCCTGTGAAGGGATAAAAAAAAAGGAAATGTGTATTATGTATAATAGAGGGCGTACGATCAGCCTAAGGGTAAATAGATATTTTGCGGTCGTAATTAGATGGATTTGCGTGATGCTGTAGCCTACATAATATGATCTCTTTACATGATGGAACTTGTGATGATTTTCACAGATGGATTATTGTATAATTGCCACGGGAAATTGTGGCAGCACGATCTGATTTATTAGACTAGGCAACGTCTCACCATAATTGATTAAACGTCAATGGCTGTCATTCAGCCTTTTTTTGTTTAAAAGACTTGAGAAAAAATGGAAGAAGAAAACCTCAACAATAAAAAAAAAAACACGGCAATAACAAGTTTTCCAATTACAAGTTAAACACAGGGTTTGTTGACTGTAAGGACATAAACTATTTTCTACGCACATTCGATTACGACTGCCGCTGCACGTCTGTTGTTGCGTAAAACGAGAAAATGTTGGGGAACATTTCTCTGCGTTGTGGTGTCCCTCCGTAATCACAACTACAGTCATCCTAATCAGATTAAAAGATTAACTATTTTTTTTTAGTTAAGCCTAAATTAGCATTAAAGTTAACGATAATAAAAATGGTGTTTCTGTTACGACAAATCTCGTCGATCAGTTACACCAATCAGCTGTGAATATATTCCAAGGTGTTTATTGTCGCATAAATTGCCTACATCTCACCGGTGGTCAACACGACCTGGCTAACTTGTAAACATACACAGAGAAATGGAACATGTTAAAGAAAAAATGACGACTTACGTGGCGCTGAAAATGTCACCTCCATACGGCCGAGCCGCAGGGCACAAATGGACGTTATGCATACGATTTAGCTTGGTCAAGTGTGTAGTGGGAAAATGAGCAAAACGTCTATAAAAGTCTCATCATCATCACAATAATATTTAAGTCGTAAAATAATAAGATCATCATGATAGCCTAAGGATGTTTTCTTGAACGTCAATCAAATTAGTGGAAAAAAAAACAAATTTTGGTTGGGTGATTTTCGCATGTGTCAAGGTCGTCGACTTCACCCCCTTCTCTGGGTGGCAAAATTGGGAAAGCGAAGTCCATGATGGCCGCCGTTGATCTGAAAATCTCCCCCTTCCTCCCAAATTTTTGCGTCTAGGGAATTCAGAACTTAGTCAACAACACAATTTACATGAAAATGTTCTCTTTTTCGAATAGAAAAAAAGACTTTTTGTCCTTGAGTGAGGATTAACGTGCATATTTATCAAGATGATTAAAGAAAAAACAAAATTATTCAAGTTTTCAAATGTGGATTTCGCTCCCTCGAGGGAACAGATGTTTACACAACGGAAATGTCCTGAAAAAAAAACTTGTTTGAGTCATCAGAAATTAAAATAAAAGTATGAATACGAAATTATTCATGATTGGCAACCAAACGTTTGATTCTACGTGATAAATAGGTAAAAAGGGGCACGACCACGTGTCCAGAAAACTTGTGCGATGGCATACAGGCGCGTGCCACTCAACCCAAGTTTTCTTTAATATATTCCATCGTGTATGTAGGCTCAAGTATTACACACGTCTGATTATAAAAAGCCGAGGCAAAGTTTTACCTTTTCGATCGTAGACGCAGAGAACTTGACAAAGTGATGGATATGAAATGATGATTGGGCTTGTCTTCTGTTACGGCAGCCATTGTTCTAGCGCGTATCGTTCCGCTACCGATTTATTATACACACACGGTAACACACAGACAAGATGACTTGTTTTATTCGACGAGAAAAATAACTTTTCTTTAAGAGAAAAAAGAAAAAAGAAAACCCACCTGGTGTGAGCCGAGATCTATGAATCCCCCCCCCTCTCTCAATCTGCTGCTACGACTTTGTCCAGTCATCGATCACGCAGCGGGCTAACTGTCGCCGCTTGTCGCCCTCTACCGACAAGTTTTTCGAGCCTTCGTCCGATAAATTTTTATTGCAATTTTTTAATTAGAGGGGATAGAAAATGACGAGATATTTTTGGGGCAAAACAGCTGATGCCTGGACCATCACGGTCATTGGGCACCCCTCCTGACCCACGGCTTCGTGCGGGCATATAACTGTCAAAATCGATGCACATTTAGACTGTGGACAGATAAAAACGGATAGGTTTTAAACATTAGTCCGGATATCCGGATAAAAAGTCGTTTAAAAATCCCAGCCGTAGGAGGATGTTCCTTTTTTGGCTAGACCTCCATTGTTTACTATCTTCCGTATTGTATAGTATATTGACTAGAAAGAGAGAGAGAGAGCAGTTAAACAACACATATGTTTGCCTATCGGGCATAACTGGTTGATGATGCGCAAGAGTTGCTGGCCAGCAAATAAAAGAGCAATTTAACGACCAACGTTCGGTCCGCTTCACTGGCATACTGGGTGGTCAGGCCAGTGTTTGTTTCGCATCACAGATTAGACGCTATGTCGCACAGGGGGGTTAGCTTTATTGCACTATTGAAGACAAATGAGACGGGCCAAAACAAATGTTGTTGTTTAATTTAAAACCTGGATATATCTATTTTTTTCGTACATTTGCCAATATGAACACACGACATGCGTCGAAAATAATATTAATGATGCCTGGAAAGCTTATTAAGCCTGGATTTCTATTGGTGGGTATGTCAGTGTAGGCCTGCGTCATACAATCATCCCAAACATGAGGGGGGAAAGAACCAGGTAATAAATAGATAGCTCATTTTGCAATTAAAACAGTGTTCAACACGTTTTTAATGAGAAAAGTAAAAACATCTTAGCATCAGCTTTTGCGGAGGTGAGTGATGGATGACTATTTCGTTCAATCATTCGATACCGATCGACAACCACCCACCCTCTCGGAAACGCACCTCGAGAATCTTTTTCGTTTCTTTTTTTTTAAATGTACATCGTGCGCTAAAATAAAAGTGCCTTGCCGCCATCATTTTCTTAGAGAAATGTATTTTCTTTTTATGTCTATACCTTTCCAGCAGAGAAAAGAGAGTTGGGGTTCTTTCTCTCTTAATTGGAAAACGCCCATTTACCAATTAGCGAGCTCTTCCCCATCAGGATGGTGCCGGAAGGACAATATCTAATCATTTTTGTTTTTTCTTATTATAAAGAAAGAAAAAAGTACGTGCCTTTAAAAAAAAAATACTCATCTTTTATTATTACCTTTTACGCTAGTATCGAAAAATTACATTAGAAACATCGGAAATTCTCATGTTTCATTTCACGTGCTCTTTTGTTTTGTTCTCACGTTAAATTTATTTGAAAAAATATGGCAACATACACGCCCACCTCCATTTCCTTAAAAATTTTATTTGTTGGATAAGCAATAACTCTGATGACGCCACACAACCATAACGCAATAGTTGCACGTGTGTACGGAAATGTATACATGCATCAAATGATTGAATCAATTTATCAAACTGAATAAAAGTTTCTTGTGAGACGGCGCCATTTTTCCCTTGACATTTTAAAGAATTGTTCTTTTTCTTATTAATCCTTTAAACACAATCAAAATTAGACAAACCGGTTATTACAAAAACAAATTTCTTTCTTCTTTCACATCAAGAAGGTCGAAAGGTTTCGCGGTTCAAATAAATCAGCCATTGATGTTACGAGTATTAAGAAGAATAAAACGAACGCGGCGTTGCCTTTGTGAAATTTCAAGAAAAAAAGAAAACCATTTAAATTGGTATAAATAACGTTGGGTTCTCATCAATTCCACCATTCATTGGCGCATCGGTCCAACACATACCGACGCCATTGGATAAATTTGAAAATATATTTCCCATAGTCACGCTCGACTACGCCAAGAGCGTTGGATCGTGAGATGCCATTGGTTTATATATCATCAGTAATGTACAAGTTGTATAATACAATAATAATCGACATTTTTTTTTAATGAGTCAATGCTTTATCTGAATATGCATAATGAGATGCCGCAACATGTGCAAATAGCTTGAATATTCTTTGAATGTGGGTTCATGGACTAAATAACCATTTCCAATTATTACTCTAGAAAAAAAAAAGGTGAAATTTTTTATAACGGTTGTGTGTAACATAAATCACGCAACCTTCTACATTGTATTTCTTGTTTTTTTAAATTTTAACGGTTAACCGATGCCCGGGTAACTGCGTCAACTGGAAACGTTGATCTGATAAAAACGAGTTTATTTTCAAATTTCCTTTTTCTGAATTGAGTGTAGTCCAAAGATATAAATATTAGACGATGAATCAATCTTTATTTTTCAATAAATAGTTCTGCAGATTCATTGTGCGTTTGGCAACGCCACAACGAATTTCTCGTTTCATTCATCAAAAGTTCAAAACTTAACTCTTTTGAATCTATTTCGATTGCCGTTACACCATGCAACTAAAATAACTATAAAAAATACGTGTTTTTTTTTCTCCCTACGTAGTATAGAAACGTGTGTCAAATAAAACGATATTTAATTACCGGATTTCATGCCTTCTTTGTTTATCCTCTTTCTATTTTTGGAGGGAAAATCTTCCAGACCATAGCGCCGGTTCAACGTAATTACGACGACTGCAGGATGCAAATGTGAAATTTCTAATCTGATCAACTCTAAAAGAACAAAATATCATAGACTTGTGTTGACGATGCCGTTCCCTTTTTAAATGTTTATCACAGACAATGTTTTCTTTAGTTAAAAGAAAAAATGGCTGCTAGTTTTGAGCGATCATCCAAGTCCATAGAACAGCAGCAAAAGTATCTCTCCTTTTTTCCTTGTGTTGCTGGTTGTTTTTTGTTGTTGTTGCAGTTGTCTGTGTCAAGCGTCGAGTCATCCGTCATTGCAGCAGGTCATTGTCTTGACGTTTTCATCAGCTTCCATCATGGGGGGATCCCATCAGCCATAACCTGGAAAAAGAAAACTCGGCCCAGGTTACATCCTCCTTTCGTCTTGAACATTTTTCTTTTCAAAAACGTTTTCTACTTTTTCTTCCTTTTTTCCGATGGTGTCCACTTGTACAGTAGTAAACTACCGGATTTAGTTGATGGATTTAAACCATAGCTATTTAAAAATCAATGATTACATCGAGAAATAATGCAAGATTGTGGGTTTGTCAAATGCGTTTTCGTCAACGAAATCCAACGGCCATATCGAATAACTTCTTATTTCTTCGTCATTATACGACTCGTATTTCTTTATTCATAAAAAAAAGGGCTTAAATAATCATCAAATATATTAATAAGCTGATTATATATATATACAACATTTATCACGGTCACTTCCTTAAGTCATTTTTTTTTCTCAACTTTTAAATTCTTTATTTTTTTATCTAGAAAAGAAATATTTAAAGAAAATGGAAGCGCCATATTGGCGCTGAGCCTCTCCATCAAGTTTCTTTTGTTGCTGCTCAGTTGTTTTCCTCCTCCTTTCTGAATGCTTCTGTTTTCTAAACAACGTGTTCTCCTATCGTCTTAACACAGCTTCTTGCTCTGTGTGTCTCACCTCAAGAAAAAGATTTCAAGGAAACTGATCTTTTCCCACGATCTTCTTCCATTTCTCCAAACGCCACACAGTCGCCTCATTATTCAAATATAGACGTAATTAAAAACCATAAACTCGGCTGGAATATGGCAAATACCCAGAACTGGATTCATGCAAAAAAATAGTCTAATAGAAAATTGAAATGGAAAAGTTTTTTGGTTTAAACATCCGCATGATTTACGTGTGTATCCCAAGTTGGATAAACTTTTTGGATTGCACACACTTTTATCAAGTGTCAGTAGACTTGGGGAACAAAAACTCATCTACCAACAAAGAAATAAATGTAAAAAGGAAATACACAAGAAAGAAAAACTTTTTTTCCCCCCCGTTTGATGAACGAGGTGGGCGTGTTTGGTCTGGAACAAACGAAACTTACAACAAAAACGGCTATATCACACACATCCAATTTCTTTCCCCCACAACAGTTTCTATAATAAGAATTTTTCAAAAAAAAAAAAAAAATTGTGCATGAACTCTGTCCGTCTCTGTGTAGAACTGCTTTTCACGGCGCATATAGAAACATGTTTGTGAAGCGGGAGAATCCATCAAATCATAAGACAGCATCAATTATATACCGCAGGAGCTATTGCACAGTTCTATTTTTTTTTCCCTACCCTCTTTGTTTCTCTATATCCGTATATACACAAGAGTTTAAAAACTGCTGCTGGTGTCTACAATATTAATTGCTCTGTGTGTGTCTGTGTGTGTGTGTAAAAGAACCTTGGAGATGAGTATCGTTTGACCATTTAGATGTGGATCTAAAATAGACAGAAGGTTCACTTTTTTTTTTCTTCTATAACCATAATGTTGTTGCGTCTGTTGAGTTATATACGAACTGGTGTGTGTGTGTAGAGAACCGGATGGCGCGTAAACATCTGTCTCATCCGGATAGGGGGAGCCCCACTACTATACTACACACTGAAATCTAATCATTTTTGTCGGTTTTCTCTGTGTTTTGTTTTTACATTTCTGAATATACTGCAGCAACAGCTGGAACAATTTTAATTTGTCTTCTTTTACCTCCAGGTAACACAAAATGTATTTGTTTTCATTTGGATTTATTATATACACAGACCTAGACTAAATATTTGTACTGATATAATAAAAGGCTTAATTGATGTAATTTGACCTTACACCAACATGACTCTTTAATCCGCTAATAATCGTATTATTGCCGTTTGACCAATTATAAAAGACGACCCAAAGAAACATAAGAACGCACGTATAGGCCTGTACACCCTTAAATAAGAAGCCCTATATTAAATAACTTTAAATTGACGATTACAGAACCTATACTCGCAGCATACATAATTAACTTTTGTACAACGCACAGGATCGGAAAAAAAAGAGGCGAAACTATACATAAGAAGAATTGCTTTTATAAGGGGTCACTACGTACGTAAAGCTTAATATTTAGCATATTTAAGGACCATTCAGGTAAATATACAGCTCAATAGCGTGTCTACGTGGCGTATGTGTTTCTTCCACAAACAATAGGCCTTTCAACTTAATAGTATTACACACGTTGGTTACCTTGGCAACCCAAAACGATGAAGGGGGGAAATATCAAAAAGCCTTACGAACTAAATATTATATATAATGCACAAAAAAGAAAAACTGATGTGTGTGATTATAGGCTTCAAAAGTCCATCATCTCCACTTGAGACTATAGTGCTGCTGGCTAATGACTTTTTCGTCTCATATAAAAAGCAAACTGTCTCTTCTTTTAAATTTTCCCACAGTGATAATCTTAAATAGCCTTTGTATTAAAAACACTACACCCAACCAATGGCTACTGAAACTCTCTCAGAAAACGAGGAAAACGAAAACAGATGATGTGTCTTTTTCTTAAGGATTGCACAAGAGATGTCTTGATGATTCCTCTTAAAGATGTCTAGCAGGAAAAGAAAAGGTGGGACGTATAGGCCTATACACAGGATGGCGTGCATCATTCATCACTAAACGGGAAAAACCCTTAAAAGATCGATATCGCTTCGTATATATATATATACATATAACGTATCATATGGAGCGAACAAACTCTTATCGCTTCTGAAGAACTGTCCAGGAAGAACAGCCCAAAAGAAAAAAAACCATTGATCAAAAAATCCGTTTGAAAAACCATTTTTCAGGATTTTTCATTTCGAATATTCTTTGTTTTTCTGTTATACAATACATAATGTTATATAGCAGTAAGACAATACTGGTTGTCCCTGAAAACTGTCCTATACAATGTATATATGAATAATGACCGGGCCTGCCCGTCAATGTCGACTATGGCGGATTGTAGCCAATCAGTGAGTTTTGATCCTGTGTATATTTATTATAGGACGATATGTACACACAAAAGCAACGAGCTAGATAATAGATACCTGTGCAAACTCATATTTATGGAACCATGTTGTTGTTATTCAAAGAAAAAAAATTATATTGAACATGCACAACTTCCTGTTTCCCTTTTCTATCCGCGCTGTCTGAATTCAGGAGAGCATGTCTTTTATATTCTTTTGATAATGTATACCATGTTCTATTATGTTGATGATATATACATAGAGACGACCAATGAGCATCCTGCTCTAACAAAAGCGCAGGCATCTTCCAGTCTTTTGTGCAGATCTGTCTAGTAGACATGCATTCTTCCCTTTTAACGGAGCGAGTACACAATAGATGTGTAGCTACATATAACCTTGTTATTATAGTACGTCTATTTAAGTCTGATAATAGAAAAAAGAGACCCAACTATAAAATCGTGACTAATCTTGACATTGCACAAGGGCTGGCCTTTCGTTCTTACAAATCACGGGTACATTTCGGCATCGCTTACGTCAACCAGTTGTTCTAATAAACGCCAGAAAGTAACTACAACGTGGGATGTCTCTATAAATGGTCCACTTTTTTCACATTCGAGAGTTGTATACGTGTATTCCAGAAAATTCCAGAAATGTATAATAAAAAAGGTAATTTTTCTCTTGTTCAGCTCGCGTCGTTTGTATAAAATTTGAAATAAAAAAAAATGCTGTGTATAGGATATACGGATAGGAGGGATATGCCGTGCCAACTGGCAATTTACTTTTGAATTGTACGTAAGGTTGGGGTTGTCGTTAAAAAAAAAACCAAAGAAAATCCCTGAGAGTTAAGGACGTCTGCTTAGAAAAAATATTTATTTTTAAAAATAAAAAGCTCGCGTTGTAATTTGATGACGATTGTTATAGCTGCATTTATGTGTACCTTTTTTCTTTTATTATTTCAATTGTTTAGAAACGGAGAGCGTAGACCACCCTAATAGACCGCGTTAACGTATCGATGAGTGTTCCACGAAATGTAAGGCACCATTTTATTAGAATTTGGGGGAAATAAAGTTTAAATGAGAAAACATACAAATTTAATAAGTTTAGGGGCTTTGGAGGGTTCGCCATCCGTAATGCGAATCTCCTCTTGCACTTTTATATCTTTTAATCATAATATATATTTATTTTTTGAGTAATAACGAGGCCTAGATATAAAGGATGACGGCCAAACTTCCGCATCATAAGCGTGTTGCTGCATTAAGGATATATGTATCTGGTTTGTAATATCCGCTACACGGATGAGATTATAAGTGGCTACAGTATCTAATACGGAAAATGCACGCAACTATTTTTATCGTTTTAGAAAATCTTGGGAAATGAGACGAAATTCATTACAGCTCGTTTTTTACGGCATTACAATTCTCCTTTCTTTTTTGTTATCTTAATAAAATTAATTTTTTTAAAGAATTTTGATCGTTGATGTATGTATCCACACCCTTGTGAAAACAAATAATTCATTTAAATTATTTATTTATTATTCATTTGACGTCCGTGTGTTTGTACATATGTCGCATTTAAATTTTTTTTCGACCAGTTAACCTTTTTGTTTATTTATAGTTTTCAATTGACTGATGATTGGCTTGCATGCTCACTTTTTTCGTATAATGTGCGGACGTGCAGTTATATTTCATTCATAACAAATTGCACAATTTCATTTGAAAGTTTGAAAAAAAGAAATCGCTGAAAGTTATGAACGTGACCGCTAGATGGCAGATAGCAACAGAGCACTCGAAAAATTTTTTTAGTTTTTTATGTTGCTTGTGAAATTGGACCACCGCAAGTTCAGGTAAATATAAAATGTTAAAAGAACAACAACAAAAAAAGTGGTTGTCCTTTTTCATTTTTTTTTTCGGGGCATCTCATCAAGTTGATTGCCTTCGTTTATCTTGGGCTAGATACCCTGCAGCCATTCGGAATGCGTGTGCACAGAGTTTTTCGTTTTTGTGATGAAATCTCATTTTCTTTTCGGTACAAAAATGTTAAATTTCAAGATCACGTAATGGTACCCGTTATTATTCCTGACCTCCCAAAAAGAAATCATTGATTGAACTGTTTATGAAAGAAAAAAGCGTAAGTAAATGTAACGGTGTAATGTCGTTCGTGGGAAAAACGAACACACAAAGTGTAAAAGCCAAAAATTGGTGGGGTGGCAAGGCAATTGTGTTTTTATCGAGTTTTCCTTGCATACTTTAGCAATATTATAATTTGAACCTCATTCCCCATCAGAAGTCCATAAAGAATTTCTTTGTCCTCTTGCTACAGTAATTACCCTACACGCATCAAGTCCATATAAGAATTTTGTTGCTCTATTGACCTAAATTTTTGTTTGGTTGAAAGTTCCCGTTCGTCCTCAGTTCTTTACACACAACAAAAAAACAAAACAAAACAAAAAAACAACAACAAAAGTTTCTTTTGCATTACTAACGGATATTTGCAACTCTGCACTGGTCAAAAAGCGTCTGCTAATATTTCACGGCTATTCATCAGCCGCTCCTGTTCGATCTGTCATTCCTCTGAATTCGGCACACAGCCCAGTCACAAATCTAAATAGATTTCAGAGAAGAACACTCTGATTGTCGAGTCTAGTCTCATTTGAATATTAGCATAGTTCCATATCATTCAGCATAGATTACTAACCGATTAAAGTTGTTTTTGCCAAAAAGAAACTTTAATGTATCACTGGAAAATGCTCGCCAGACTTGCTGGTGAATTGGCCTCGCGCCAAACTTGGATAAATTCAAAAACCCCAAGCAAAGAAAATAAAATCGAAAGTGGGTTTAATTTTGTGTACCAACTGCATACGTAGGTAAATATCAAGGCCTTTAGAATACGTTCAACCTCCATGGGAGGCGACGTGACCAAGTGTAACCGAAATGAGTACGAACGGACTTTTTTTGGTGACCGATAACATTAAGTCCAATTGACATTGTTAAAACGGAAACTTGCATTGGGAATTTTTAATCTGTGTGAGAGTTTTTCTTTAATTAGAAAAAGGACAAAGACGAAATAACGAGCAGTGCAATTACGTTACTCCCGTGTTTCGAATCATTTAGTTGTTTTCATTTTCTTCGGCGTCTTTCTTTTGTCTTCGTGGTAGTAATCTTTTCTGGAATAATGTTTAGGCGACATATATACAAAGCATTAAAAAAAAGGAGAAAACATGTCCGTTGTATTGTCAAACTCCATTGCTGTGTAAAAATGGCCTCCCGTAAAAAGTAAAAACTCGCGATCTACTTAAATTAAAATTCTCTTGAATTGTGTGCTGCAATTTCTTTTCGTTATACATCCTGTTCACGGTGAAACATCGAATAAAATATTTTATAATTTTTTAAAAACATTTCAATAATTTTTGTTTTGTTTTTAGGTTTCAATGCCGTACGACGAAAAGCATACGAGGGAATCTACCCACTGAAATCGTTTAAAGTGAGATCACGGCCCATTTGCATACTTCCATGATGATGGCCGTGTGTGTTACAGGTACACAGTTTTTCTGATGATGAATTAGCATAATCAAAGGAACCGACGTCACCCCGCAATATAAGGTGCTACCTTTACATGGATTTGTACGCAGAGTGAAAGTTGCGTCCGCCGGATCCCCAAAGTGCGGAATCACAAGATGTAGGAAACCACTTTAAATAAGGCGCGCTATTTCCCCTCTTCAAGTCAAACGATCAATAACGGATGACTCAAGTACTCAATCAACTATTAATAATAGTTTCATTTTTTTTAAAATCTTTTTCTTGGATTTTATGTGAGGAGCCGCCGATTCGTGACCGCACCTACTCTTAGATGGAAGCCACAGTTGAACATTTGAAAGATAATTTACCAAACCGGGACTGACGGTTAAATCATTTAACTTGTATTATACTTTTTAAAGCTTTTTTGCATTAAGATTGGCGCTTCTATATAGAAGCAGAAAACTTGGCAGATGCAATCGCGTCTGTGTTAGACGCTCGTCAAAAGTAAAGAGAAAAGACAATGATGAGACATTTGCGTGTTGTTTTGTACACACGATCCTTCTGTATAGTCAGACGAGCATTAAAAACTTTCTAGGTATCCATTGCTGCTGCAGTTCAAGATTTTCGTGGAAGATATGGAAGGTAAAAGAGGCAAGTGTCATGGCGGATATACGGTGATGTTATCCGTTGATGGAATGCACCTCTAAGTCTATCGATTATTAGACGTCTTCACAACTGATGGTGAAATTTTGGGAAGATTGGAATTCCTGAAACGAAATTTCGTTGGACTTTTACGGCTTTTTTTTAATTGATTGATAAAATTTCTTGCAAGATTTTTAAGTGTAATTAACGCCGATTTAGCCTTTTGTGGGTTTAGATTTCTCAAGAATTTAAATTAAAATTTAAAATTGTGTGTTGCATTCGATTTTATCGTTTCACTACACGAAAAGAAAATTAAATATTCAAAAATAAAAATATTAATATTAATTTTTTAACTGCCCACTAGTCGAAAACTTTTCGTCTGCCAAATTTCCATAGATGGCGCGTAGGTATTAAATCGTTCTGGCAACGTTGTTTTATTTGGAGGATAGGGATCACTGGATCGCAAATCCAAATCATTTGCTGAGCAAAGCCGTTTGGTCGAAAAATAAATCGTAAAATATCTTTGAAACCCTTCATTTTATAGTGATGCATCCACATAAAATAAAGAAGCGTTGATCTAGTCGTTAGCAAACTGGATTCTTTAATTTTTGTTATTGATTGTGGATGAGTGATATCTTGCATTGGAAAATCGTGACCTGTTCTCACATGTTTGGAGGAAGAAAATTCCAGCAAGCTGTTGTTCGTGAAAGCTGTTTTCACGGGTGAGTACATTCCACGATATTATTTTGTGTTGATTTTAATCAGGGCGAGACTTTTTGGATCCATAGTCATAGCTTGATTATGCAGGACGTGTCCAATAAATCAATGTCGATAAATATCAGCAAGTTTACAGAAATGGCGTCATTGATAATCGTTTTTACAATGCACGTGCCGGTTTTATTTTAACCAATCTATTCAGAATAGGCTGTCATCGTGACAATCTATTTTATTGTTGTCTGTTAAACAGCTGCTGATTTGCATTTCGTGTTTCATTTGGATGTCTTTTTTTCTTGGTTGAATTGACTCGTTTTTTATCCCCTTAAAATGGCGGGAAAATGTCGTATTGTCCTTTGTTAACAGGCGCGAGAAAAAGTAAATTAGATCGGGCAGTTGGGTTGGGCCTTTTACTCCACGTTGATTTACACAAATCTTTTTTTCCTCGGGCCGCTGATTGTCTCGTTGACCATTTTACTTGTTATGGGGTACATAATTCGAGAGAACTTTAGCAAAAATACGGACCAGCAAATTCAAGCCATAATTTTTACAAAGGGTGTGGCATCTACCATTTCTTTGAATGTGGTCGTGAATTGACTTGAACGTGTTTTTTTTTATTCTTTCTCGGGAGTTCTGTTGCCAGCATTCACGGCTATAATTTTTGTGCTGTTATTTCCATCAGTTCAAGGATTATTACCACGACAGAAAAATGTTTCCTTTCTATAATATTAAACTTTTAGAAAAATGTTTCATTTTCCATCGTAATTGATTTACACGAAAATCGATCGAGAGAGAATTTTATACGCATTTAGCTGTCAAATGATTCACGATCAATTTTTTTTTTAGAATCATTACCGAAAGCAAGGTTCAAAGGTGATCGCCGATTATTTTTTTTGTGTGAAAATGATTTTCTTTTTACCGAAAAGAAACTCTGTTCTATCGTTCGAAAACGATTTTTCCTGAAAAATCGGTTTCGCCTATGTGACGTCACTCAGTTCGTGCGTGTTTTCTCTATTGATTGAATAGCTGGGCAAACAATTTTCTATTTTGTCTGCCGTCACGCCTTTTGTTTTGCATAAACTCGTTCAACAAAGCATATACCGTTTGTCATGCGCATCTATTTATGCATCGGCTATCTTCGAAAATTATGGCTGATTTTGTATTTGCTTTTTTATAAAAGAACCGCCCCAAAATTGTTTTTTCGCGCCATTTTTTAAACGTGCAATTTTCTCTTTTCTTCATGACGGCACAATTCAAATGTGTGGATTGTTGTCCCGAACTTTCCAAGTGAACGCAACATTTCAAAAGGGGGGTGTGTGATTCTTGATAAAAATGTTTTGGAAGCAAATTTTTTGTTTCGTAGAAATCGTGTTTGACGAGAGGAATTCAGTTCACAATGTACGTTAAAAGTAAATCAAAAGATATTTGAGTGATTGTAGTCTCGATCTGTCGTTCACGGGTCACGTTATGAAATGATGGAAAGGATTAAAAGGGGGCGTGAAAATCGAAAACATTTCAGGAGAAATAGCTCCAACGTTGCCATCACGCTAAAAGGAAAACAATCTCCAAATCAGTCAAACATTTTATTTTAACCAACCGTAAAAGCCAAAGAGTTTCAAAGTAGCCCAAGGACGTTCAGGTGGTCGATGTGGAGAACATTACATAATGATAGGAGGGAGAACACACACACCCCCCGTTGAATTGCAGGTGACACATCCGTTTTTTTTTTTTTTTACCGTGAATTATAGAGAGACCAAACGAATTGACTGGTCAAACCCCCAAAAAAGAAAACGGGCAGCCATTTTTCAATGTCTCCTTGAAATATTCCCTGTTTCGTGACAATTATTGTTACAGCTCTATATGTAGCAGTGTTTCTTCATATTTGCTGTTCTCTTATAGTGCACTAGTTCAAAAATGCTATTCATCCTCTTTCTCCCCCCCCCCCCAATTTTTTTTTAATACGACATAATAAACCGCAGCCATTTTTTGCGGTTTTTTGACGAGTTGATTGTGGCCTTTCGGAAAACTTTTTTGTTTCCAGTCAAAAATGACGAACGCTTATTACACGTGAGTTAATAACATCCTGGGGCTAGCACCTGCGTGTTCAACATGTTTATAAAATTCGACAGCCTAAAATTTTTTTTGTAATTATTGCCCAATCTTTTAATTTTTTCCCCCCTCCATTCAAAATGATTGACATTTTCCTCTGCTAAAAAGAAAGTAATTTTTCAAAAATTTCAAGATTGAATGGATTTATTTCAAAGTTGTTTATTGTTGATAAATTACAATTGGCAAAAAATAGTTTTTTTCTCGGACATTGATGAGCACAGAGCAACACAATCATTTATAGAAATAAGAAGAGAATATAAAAAAAAAAATGGTCGTACATTTTTTGTTTCTTGTAGTCCCGTGCGTTATATTACTTTCACCTCTCCCAGTTTTCCTCCATTTTTCTTTGTTCTGTTTGATTTCTTCCTAAAAAAACTTCCCTCCGTTTCACTTTGATTGGATAAGGGCTTCTGGGGCTTGATAATCCGAAACCATTGGTTTCCTCGCGGTGGCTTTCCGGTGATTAATTTCGTACGATCCCAATTTATCGGGGATCGAATATTTGGCCGATGGTTTGA
Organism: Daphnia magna; assembly: GCF_020631705.1. Taxonomy (NCBI): domain Eukaryota; kingdom Metazoa; phylum Arthropoda; class Branchiopoda; order Diplostraca; family Daphniidae; genus Daphnia; species Daphnia magna. Next base: position 12,052,774 of record NC_059188.1, on the reverse strand, counting down.
TATAAGTGTAACCTTCCTCGTCGACTCCGTAATTATCTTGCGTTTGCGCAACAGATTTGCCAGCCTTAGCTCGAGCGGAATAGAAATCCGCCCGGTAGAGCGGATACATCGGCACGGAATAATCGGGTTTATGAGCGTAATCGACTTCGCTTTGCGCAGCCATCGTGGTCGTCGCTTCGGTCGTCGTCACGGGCGGGTTAGTCACCGGCGCTTCTGTTGTTGTTGTTGTTGTTGTCCGGATGGCCGGTGAGTCATCAAATCCGTATTTGTTACGGGTCGGATAAGATTGCTGGGGACGGACAGCATAACTAGGTCTTTCCGTCGCGTAATAATACGTGTCTGCTTCTTGTTGTTTTTGAATGGCTGAGTTGTAGCTGATGTAAGCCGGACGATTGGTCGCGTAATTATCGTACGACGACGGATAGTTGTGATAGGCCGCAGGCTGTTTTTGCGCTACAACCGGAGAATAGTCGATGGGATAAGTTGCCGGTGGGATGGATTCTTGCGGGGTTGTCACTTTGGTGTAGTCTGTGTCCGACAATTGATGTTGGTAGTTACTCTTGAAAGTGAAGTAGTTGTTTTCTCCTTGATAGCTGACATCGGCCATGAAACCAGAATCCTTGTCCACTCTGTAATTGACCGTCTAAGTCGATCGTTCCCCCCAGATTAAAGTGCATGAATAAATAAAAAAAGAATAATGTTTAATCAGATCGCAGACACGCAATGGAATTCTGTGAATTGCTATTGAACCCTTGAAAGAAAAGGATTAAAAGGTGCAATGGGAATTAGCTACAGTTTTCTTTTCTTTCTATGCACTGATGGGCAATTTGAAATTGTTTTTGACGCTCGTTCAACCTGATAATAGGCGGCGGTGAATGTAATTGTAGTATCTAGTATACCGGTATAGAGAAAGGAAATAAAATTTCGATAATAACAAAGATTGTTGACCAATGTGTAACCCAATTAGTCTCGTATGACTTTCTATATCGTAACAACTAAATTTAGTAAAGCAACGGAAATTATTTCATTTATGGCCTTTTCTTTTTCAAATGTTGGAAGGAGGAAAGAAAAAAGGTGGGCGGCCACGAAATCAACTGGAAAAATTGAACAGTAAAAACCGTGCGGATCATCACAGCACGAAAAACGCATTTTTCATTTCTTTTGTTTTGCCTTTACCGCGAAAAGGGAAAATGATTGATTCACACATACAAAAAAAAGATGTACCTGTATACCTTACCTTTCTGTTTGTGCGACTCTATTTCACGCACTGTAATCAGCGCCGTGGAAAAAAAAATTTTTTTTCCCGCGTCCGTTATTGTCCCTGTGCCCACAAAATCGGCAAGGTCGAGGGAACACGAAGAAAATTATTAAAAAGCCTCCCTTCTTTTGTTTCGAACGGCTGAAATTATAGCGGATCGTTCACAAGCTACTCGGGCTGTTATTTGTAGTGTGGTGTTATACCCTCGTTAATAAACTAACGCAGGGATTCCCTTTCGTTTGTTTTCTCAATTGGTCACGTTCAACAGCCAAATGACGTCACACGTTATTCTCGTTCTAATGAGGATACGCTAAAAAAAGGGGGGCGAAGTTGTTTGCGCAATCCTAGCCTGTATATGATTACACTCTTTAACTATAGGGCTATTAGAAACACTGCAGTTCACGGGGCAGGATGTCGGTAATTATCGTGATCCAAGTGTCGCCTGACTAAAGATCCTTTTGTGGAACACACGTCAGGTGCATCTCTCTTTGAGCTGCTGCTGTGAACGAAGGACAAAGTGAACAGCAGGAGGCGGTGTATACTCTCACTCTTGTTGAGCCTTTGGAATTATTTTTTGTTTTTACGATGGGCTGAAAAATTTCTCCTCATTTGTCAATCGATAAAAAAAAAACGCGCCTTAAAAATTTGTGTTTCTAATTTTATTTTTTGGCGCTAAAAAAAAGCTGTATGGACTCGCCTCTTGAATAGTTTTTGTTGTTGTAGAGAGTACTACGTTGTTGACAATTGCAAATATGATGTCGCCATACGAGGAAAAGGGAACTATTTGAAACTTGCGCAATGAGGAAGAAAGTGAAAAATCATTGAGACGGAATTTATACACGTACTCTCCTTAGATTCCGTGAATTGTGACGCGTTTTTACACGATTCTACGTTTTTCTTTTTCTGAATCGCAATATAAATGAAATGCTGCGCGAGCTCTGAGATAGAGAAAGGAATACTCGAGAAGAATTTGAGCCCTACAAGCACGACTTTTGTGTTTGTGAAACTTGGCGAACCGTGTCTTGTTTTTGAAAAATTTTTTTCTTTCTGAGGCAGAGAATGTAGGACAAGAGGGTCCTAGTGTCTTGTAAAATAAAAGCTCCCCCTTTTTTTTTAATCTTTAAAAGAAACAAAAATGGCGTGAAACTTACCTGGTGGCGGCCACCGGGTAGAAGAACTTGATACAATCCAGTGGTCAAATGGCCGTCGCGGGTCTCTTGTTGACGATAATCATTGCCGGACGGCACGTCCTTAACTTCCCAACTGTACTGATAATAGGCCGGCACCTTTACTCCCCCGCGAAAAATAACGGGAATTAAAAAAATGTTTTTAAATTACTAGGGTGGATGCAATCAAAGTAATCATCATTTTTTGGGGAAGAAAAAAATAAATCTCCAAAGCGAAATTATTTAATGGCACAAAAACCAAAAGGTTTTGACGACATAAAAAATTGTGGTTAATTTTTTTTTTTTAAATTAGAAAAGACATCAACTGTTATTACAGAAATCTGAATTTCGCCGATAGTTGAAACTAATTTTTGCGTTACAAAAAAGAAAGTGAATCCAAACCAAAAGTTTTTGTGGATAGACCTCAATTTTTTCTTCTTCTCAAAGGGCAGAATAACAAAAGATGGTTTTTACCTGGTAATACGTGTCGTAATTAGCCGGTGAATAGTAATCAGCCAGGCATTGCGTAATAATCCAAAAGGCGGAGAAGATCACAGTCAACTAAAATTTTTGTTTACCGATGTGGGATAATAGAACCAAATGAAAGAGAGAAAGAACACACTTTGTCACGTTATTTCCGAAAAAAAGGGAGTAAGAGGTAGCAGAGAGGGAGGAGTAGATTCACCTGGTGTGGTCGTGCCATGTTGAACGGATGTAATAAATTGTGTAGAATTTCGGTTTTCTTTTTACAACTAAAAACGAAATGAATTTTTTTACTCTAAAAAAAATAGGTGGAGAGCGGAGGATTGAACGCAAGTGACTCTACGAATTGTGAATCGACAGTAAGACAACCGAACGAATAACACGCTGCCTTTTATCCTCGCCTTAAAAGAACTCTTACTCTCTATTCCAGAAAGAAAAAAAAAAAAAGGAAAAGGCCCAGCAGCTGTTTTGATTATACGGAGCCTCGTCTTAACGTACAGCACGAGGCGAAATATACCTCATGAACCCTCCCACACGCTCTTCAGGGTGGAGGAGGAGGGAACTCGGTGCATGCCCGGAGCGTGCACAAAAATTTGCGTGTTCAAAACACAGCAAATTCAGCGGGTGGAGGGGGGAAAAAGCAGGTCGCCGCTAGATGGCATTACATGGCATCCCCTCTATGCGGTATAAATATGTTACATATAAATAATCCAATAATAATAAATCTTGTTTCTCTTTTTTTCAATTCAGTTTCTTGCGCAAAAATGTAATTTTAGAAAAATACAAAATCATCGCAGCCTTCAAGTATCGTGCATTGACGTTTAATGGCTCAATTGGGTGTGCAAAACACCTTAATATGATGTCCGCACGCGTCGTGCTTGATGGATATTTAGCGGACTTTTGGAATTATAACAGGATACGACCCCAGCGGGTGGCTAGAAGAAAAGAATTGTTCATCCACCGGACGATCCACTTTTCTAAAGCAACAGTGGCCGCGCACGCGTGAAAATAAACATTTGGCCGCACACAATTGATGTAGAAGATGATGGTGATATATTGAGCAAGGGCGAATACCATCCACACGTAAAAAAAAATAAAGGCAAACTATTTTTATTGTTTTGTTTATTTGTTTATTTTAGTTTTTTTTTTCTTTTCTTGACAGGGAAAAAAAGTGGGTCAAGTCCGCACGTACGGACCTAAAATTGGCCGGTCCGCAGGAATAACTCAACGATCTTGAACTGTCGAAGAGAGCGATTCTTCGGCTACCCATCTCATGTACATAAATAATAGCAGGTACGATTTCTATAGGTTATATTGCTATGTTCACGCGCGTGCAGAGAGGCGTGTCCGTTCTGCGGGACTTGACCGGAGACCCCGTTGAGGGACTGTGTATCATTATTTCCAGCTGAGAGAAAACACCCCCCCCTACATAAAACAATGTAATAGGTTTGAGCGAGAATGACATTGGCAGCATCAGAAAACAAAACAAACAAAAGAAAGTCGTGAAATAAAAAATATTAAAAATAAGACATAAAGCGGTTAAAAGTCCAGACGCGGTCAAATTTTGAATGGAATAATTTTCCCACACCTATCACCGTATTTTTAAAACAATAATGCGAGACCTATTGTGTTCAATTAGATAATTTAACAAGCCCGGGAACCAATGGACTCTTTCTTAATTGTCCGATCTCAAGATGATTTGATTTGGGTCAAGTTCTTATGTATTTCAGCATGGCATCCTCTTGTATCCAATCTTTTCGTTTAATATTTCGGGTTTTCAGAGGGGGAGGTGTACAGAAATTCAGGTGGTATTTTTCTTTCTGAAAAGACTACAATATTATCTTTTAACACGCGTGAATGGTCAAAAGTCCAGACTCCCGGATAAAAACCAATGCCGAGAATCATTACGTGTGTGAATTTTTGTTTCGTTTGGCCGCGTGCCATTTCGACAATAAAGTCACGATCGGCCATCAATGTGTTGCGGTGAATAACGATCATCTAGGCTATAAAAACCTTTTTTTTTTTCCTTCATTTAAATGGGAGTGGCGGGGAATGATTTCCATTCAATATGGTCAAAATCGGCCTGTGAGAAGGCAAACAACAAAAGAAAACTAATTCACATTTTATTTATTTTTTCTCGTAAAGCGGAGATGTAAGAAAAATAGAGGCGTGTTCTCTTTGCCTGCAGCAGTGACAGTTTGCCCCATAATTTTGCCAAACTGTCATTATTATAACTGACGTCATTATGTAAGCAAAGTCATTTGGCCAGCTTAGAGGACACGGACGGAAAAATGCCTAGCCGACATTCAATTTTTTTAAACAACCACACACATTCGATAAAGAGAGAGGGGGGATCGACTTTAAAGTCTGTGGAACACAAAGAGAGAGAAGGCCAACGTATTATTATCATTTTTACCTGCAATTTTAAATTATTTCGAAAGCGGTGCGCAAAGTGTCATAGGTTAAATTCTTTTTCTTTTCTACCTTACAGGGATGGGCTGTCTTCCTCGATGGGCTCTTCGGTCACACGTTTAATAATTGCGCACATTATGTTACATGGATTAATTGGCCAATTAATTGCGCTGCTATGAACGCGAACGTTGCGTGCCGTACGTTTTGTTTCTTACCATCAAACATCAAAGTCAAAACCCTTGAAAAAAAAAAAAAAAGACATGCAAATTTCTAGATTGATGCGCTGCTGCTGTTCAATTCATCCACTCGAGTCCGAAATTTGCATGCCACGTTTTAGAAAAACTCAATAGAAAAAGTGGCGGATGAGAAATGGGCGGTAATGTAACAGTAATTTGTCTCTTTAAGAATTTGCCAGCCATCAGACAAAAGGCCGAGTGATTTTAATTATTAAAAAAAAAAAAAACAACAAAAAAACATTGTTTCACCGCCCTACGATTTATCAAATCAAGCCTGGCCAGTAGTTTTGTAACAGCACCCTGGTGATGGCACGTCGTTGATCATTCACAAGTTGTATTTTCCTAAAGTTCACGTTCCATCCATCAGGCGGATGGCAAAAGCCTGAATAGTGAAAAGCTATGCGGGGGGGTGATCAGAAAATTACTCTTAACTTTTTACCTGGAACATTGGCAAAGTACCAGTAGAAACTCTACAAACTTTGCTTTCCATGTAGAATATTAAACACGGTAACGTCTATCACTAGACGAAAAGAAAACCGTCGAATTTGTAATATTTTAGTGATATCTTGTTCTGCATCAGCTATAGTATATATTGTTGGAATTTTGTGAAAAATTAATTTCCATTTTCTTCTATTCAGACATTCGTTTATTTCTGTCATCGGTCAAACCTGCTGTCGGGTGGGTGGTCTTCTCTCGCAATCACGCAGGCTGACCATGTATTCACGCACTGGTCAACAGGTGGCACTGCAAGTTAATTGACACTTGTCTTCTGGTAATGCAAAAAAAGAAAACGACAACTCACTGCGAGACCATGTCGACCAAAGTCGTCCTATTATCCACTCTTGTCAAGGTAATATTCTAATATCTGGGTTGACATTTGGTTTAATGCATTAACCACATTTCCCCTTTGTTAGCGATTGGAGAGATACCAGGGCGAAAGTGCAGTCTTGTATGGCATTAAATCGGTAAAAACTGTAACGGTCGTGACGTTCCTCAATCAGCAGAAGGTCGATGAAAACTACGAAAACATACTACCTGCTGGGCTAGAGAGAATTGGAGCGTTTGGCCGTTGCCTAGACGAAATTAACTCTGATAACTATATAGCTTTGGTCCAAGATGAAAAGTTAAAGTGCTTCATTCAAGATCAAGATAACTCTTTCAAGAGTGTCCCTTTCAAAACAGTTGACGATGTTGACCTAGCAACACTAAGAGTTGAGACCAAGATCTCTGTTCAGCTTTCATCTAAAGAAGAAGAGACAGACAGATTCCTTGAAAAACTTTTGGACAAGATTAACTCTGATGCTGCTTCGTTTGTGATGGACAAATCTAAAGTTGCACTCTTGTGTAGTGGTGATAAATCAGTACTGTATGGAGCCCCACAAGACGTCAATGTTGAAGAACTTACAACATACATGCAAGATGAAGACGAAGAAGAAAATATCAAGACCAAGAAAAAATCTGTTGTCAAGGATGTTGCACTGCTTTTCAAACTGTACTGGTCAACAGTTTTGGAGGATGCATCTTCAGATGTTCCACAGTGTGCACCCCTAATATACCATCAGAGAAGTAAATGTTTCAACTGAAGTGTTTTAAAACCTTATTTTGATACAGCTATGTCAATTTCTTAGGAAATAGCCATGTCCTCTGTCTCTCATTTGATACAATCTCAGTGGTCCCCTGGTCAGACCCAGCAGAGAACATTGGACCAATCCTTTGCATGGCTATCACCCGCCAGCTGAAACTCATGATGGAAGACTTAAAAGAACAGCTTCGTCACACCTCCATCCGAAATATCGAAATACCCAAAATATTCCATTTCCATCCCGAATCTTTGCAGCATTACGTTACATTAGTGTATCACCCACAAAGGAGCGACCAATCCTTAGGTATTTAAAAACATTTTGGAAATGAAAAGCCAAGGTTATTAAATGTTTATTTATTTTTTTCTCTCTCCCTTAGAGAGTTATCGTAAGGATGTTCACCAATGGTTTGATTTACCACTGGACCGTCCAATCTTCAAACGCGGCAACAAACATTGGTTTGCCATAGATTATGAGAATAGTCGTCAGCTGATCAATACGCATATGGGCCTCAACCTGACTGGTAGCAATGTCTCTTTGGTTCAAGGCAGGTATGCCTACCATCACTACATGCAAGATAATTTCGATGACAACGGCTGGGGTTGCGCTTACAGGTCGCTGCAGTCTATTATCTCTTGGTTTCGGTAGGTTATTTTGATACAAGTTCAGAAGTGAATTACGTAATAATTTGTCGAATTGTTGCAGTCTTCAAGGGTATACAGAACGTACGGTTCCAACGCATCACGAAATTCAGCAGTGTTTGGTGGATATTGGAGATAAACCGCCTAGTTTCGTCAAATCCAGGCAATGGATTGGATCCATGGAAGTATCATTTTGCCTTCAGACGCTTTTAGGTATGTTTTTCGATTAACAATGCGAACCTAAATAAGTTTCTTTCCAAATATTGGAACGATCCAGGTGTTGAATCAACGATTCTTAACGTATCGAGTGGTGCCGAAATGAGTTCTAAAGCGCAGCAAATAGCTGAGCATTTCCGAACGCACGGGACACCCATCATGATCGGTATGTATCCACATTCAAATGGCAACGTTCGCGGCATCTTCCATTCGCACGACCTTAATAATTTTTTACATTTTCATTGCAGGCGGTGGCGTTTTGGCTCACACAATAATTGGAATTGATTTTAAGGAAGATATGGCTGACGCACGATTCCTTATATTAGATCCCCATTACACTGGAGGTGAAGACTTGCGAGTTATACAGAATAAAGGCTGGTGTAACTGGAAACCTTCAAGCTTCTGGAAAGCGGATTCCTTTTATAACATGTGCCTACCTCTCCGACCTACGTCATTTTAGGGAGAAAAATTATGGATATTTATCAAGTTTCCCCCCCTTGTCCGCGGGAAACGTCAAATGTTAAATTTACAGAATGAAGTTTTCATATTGGCTGGGTGCTGTTTTATCTTTTAATAAATCCATAAAGGTGGGGAAATCTATTTGGGTAACCAGACATGTTTAACTAAAAATTTCTTTTTTTCCTCTATTACATCTTTTTTTTTATCTACAGGTTTTGATTTGGTTAGTTAAACAAACAGCTCAAACAGAAGTAAAGGAACGAGAGATTTCGGATTTCTTTAGGCGCTCTTTTTTTTCAGGTCAGTTCTCCTTTTAAACAGTATACGAGCATGTACAATAGTCACAGTCTGTTTGAGTTTGTTTGCGTCGAGCTTTAGTTATGTAGGTGCTCTCTATCAAACGTCCCTTTGTTGGCAGTAGAATTTATCTGGGCAGGTTGAACACAGTATTGGGATCAATAGATTTCGACAAGGCTAAATGTAATATTAAAAACGTAATCTACGATGGAGAAATTGAGGACATCAAATGTCCCTGCTTTTTTCAAAATCAATGACTCGGGATCCAAAAAGATTTGCCGTAAAATTAGATGAGAAATACGTGGGAAAAAAATGAATGGGCATGTCTATTTATTTTAATGGGGAATCCACTAGATGGTGCCATATTAAAGCGACATTTTTATGACTTAGGCGATTCTAGCGAAACGTTTGCGGTTGCAAGTTTCGGATCTGGTTACGTATTTTGTTGTTTTTGTTATTAGTATAACAGACCTTGTTGTTTTCGTCGCTTTATCCAAAATCATATCAGCAAACGTGAACTTCGCGTAAGCAGTCAGATGACCTTCGAAGAGGAGCTTTGCCGCTGATCACGTTCGCCTATTTTTCTCGAGTTGATAATTTTTTTATCAGCTGATGGATTCCGTGCCATCCATTTCGGATGACAAGGGGCTGTAAATCTCTAGCCAGTTCAGGAAAAATTCCAGTTTATCCTTGATTGTAGGTCTTTAAACAATTTCATAATTGATATTGTGCTATACAAGACACATAAGATATCGTGTTCTTTTATGGCGCAAGGATTTTCACATACGATGTTGAAATTCGATGTTTACGGGGTGTCGTGGCATAATTGGACCGAAAAGAAATCCTAAACCTTTAATTGTTTTTTACATTAAGAGTCCCCCTGGACTGGCGAAATTTTAAGGCTGAGTCATTTGAAGCTCTCTACTGGCCTTTCTTTTGTTTTGTCTTACTTTGCATCCGCTTAGACATTCACAGTGAGACACAAAAAAGAGTTAACTTGAGAACGGGCAACCATGGAGTGTCTATTATTGATCCAGCCTCGGGAAACCGGGTCTGCTGCCTCGTTCACGTTTCCACCCCCACTTTTCCTGCCGTGAAAATCTGGGCTTGTCTGGTAGTAACTGGAAATGTCTGGTTTTGTCGACGTTACATCAGCCGGTTCGTGGCTTTCACGTGAGCGTGACTGTAACTTTTTTTTTTTTTGCGGTTTACCAATTTCTCTTATATTGCGACAGTCAAGCCTAAATAGGAGCTTGAATCACCTGAGTAAATAGACAAACGAATTGTAAAGAAATAGAGAAAATGTCTACGTACTAGATAATTTCACTATTTTGGCGCTTCCTTCTTCTATTTAAAACTGACAAAAATCAGCTTGTCTGGTGGCAACCTTTTTTTTTTTTTAAAGGGAAAGTTTAAAAATAAAAGAACCGGTTGAGTAATAGTTAAACCGTGTTGCGACGAGATTGAAATGATCCGGTTTGATAACAGTTTCATTATCAGTTTTTAATGAATTCGACGTGGAACTGATTTCTGCAAAATTCGCAATGCTGTCAATGTATCAACAAGCAAAAAGCAAGTGTAATTTTAACTGTCATCTTCATGAAAATTAGATCAAGAAAAAAGAATAATGACAATGTTTTAAATTTCAGTTCTATTCATCAAATGCAGAAGTTGATCGTTCTGCCATACACTTCGCAACGTGCGCCGATGAGTCGAGCTGCTATAAACTAGAGAACGGGACCGTGAGCGAGCTTCATTCAACGCGCGACTGCCGTCTGGAGCTGACGTATTTCCTGTTTTATTGCCGTTCGCAACTGAACGGATAGGTTTCAATCATTCAGCCATGGTTCACAAGGTAAGACTTAACTTGTAAATTGTTTGTATTATGATATCCGGTACAGCCTTTCGCGTTTATTAAATGCGCCTTATATGGGGATACACGTGTATTTTAAGTTGAGGAAGAATCTGGGAGTATTTTTAGCTGGCCGTGAGGTAACGAATTACGTTAACGAAAAAATCTTCCGATTAGAAGCGCTTTTATTTTGGGTAGTATGCGGATCGCGTAGTGTAGCCGCGGGAGCCGGCAATCGATAGCGGGAAAGTGGGGTATTGCAAAGTGCAGTTTTTTTTTGACGTTCACGATGACCTTTTCATGTGAGCGTGGGTTGATTTTCCCCGAACGCGCGTGTTTCTCGAACATTTAAAAAAATATTAATCTATGGCTATCTTTTAATTCATTCTCATCTTTCAGGATCATTACAAAACCGTGAATGACGATGAAGATGCTCCATGGGTGAAAGAGCCCACGATAAAGATCGTTAACGGTGACCGCAATGCACTCGATCCTGTCATCGTGAAACGTGACGAAAATATCGAGCGCGGCAATTGGTCCAACAAATTGGAATTCATCCTCTCCTGTTTTTCGTACGCTGTCGGTCTAGGCACTATATGGCGGTTTCCTTATCTCTGGTAAGTGCAGTGTGTGATTCTTGTTCCCTCCTTGTTTTTGTGTGGCAGAAAAAGCTTCCGTTTCCTTCCACCAGTATGGGAGCTCAAAACCCCTACGATCATGGTTGATTATATTTCGTGGATTGTTTGTTTTGATTTCAGTTATCGCAATGGCGGTGGAGCCTTCCTAATTCCATATGCCATCATGTACGTTTTTGCTGGATTACCTCTCTTCTTTTTTGAACTTTCGTTCGGGCAATACGCCAGTGAAGGTAAGTCATTGCCATTGAAATAATCCACCCACGTGTCAGTTGCAACTAAATGTGTGGTTTTAAATATCTAGGGCCCGTTAGCATATGGAAAGTAGCTCCGTTTTTCCAAGGTAATGCATTTGAATAAAATGGATAAAGTACTACATTTTCTAAAAGTCGCTGACCTTGCTTGTTGGCGGGCTGTTAGACTGGAATCTTATGTAACATTTTTTAAACAGGAATTGGATATGCAATGTTTGTAATATCTTTCTTGATTGGTATCTACTACAACATGGTGGTCGCCTGGTCTTTCCGTTATTTGTTTGCTTCCATGACGTCTGTTCTTCCATGGACATCTTGTGACAATGTTTGGAATACCAAAAGTAAGCTTAAAATAAAAAAAAAAAAATCTTAATTGATTATTATTATTTTTTTTAATTCTTTTTAGATTGTCGAGATTTTGATATTAAAAACTGTACCTTGCTGGAAGGATTGGTGGATTCTAGTAGAACATGTCACATCAAATCTGAAGTTAGTGATTCTTTCTGGAAAGAACTGGAATTAATGAATACCAACAGCAGACTTCCCGCAGATGAATACTTCCAGTATGGATAAACAAAAGTTCTTTAATTAAATCATTCGTGATGGTTAATTCCGTATTTCTTTTGGAACAGTAAACGTGTCCTAGACATCAGCACGGGCATCCACGATTTAGGTCCAATTAACTGGGAACTAGCACTCTGTCTGCTTCTTGCCTGGGTGTGTGTCTTCTTCGTGCTCCTACGAGGAATCAAAAGCTTCGGCAAAGTAAAAAACAAAGGATTTCTATTTATTTCTCTTTGATTAGTCTCGAAATTTAAATTGATTTGTGTGGATCACTTCAGGCAGTTTATTTTACTGCTCTGTTCCCCTACTTGATCCTGACCATTCTGTTGATTCGCTCTGCCACACTGCCAGGATTCGTAGATGGTATCATGTTTTACCTGACACCCCAGTGGAGTAAACTGACCGAGGCCAGTGTCTGGGGAGATGCAGCCATGCAAATATTCTTTTCTCTGTCGCCCTGTTGGGGAGGATTGATTACACTCGCAAGCTACAACCGTTTTCATAACAACTGTTTCAGGTAATCGTTATTATCAACAGTAGAGCCTTATCTTTGTCTGACGACAATGCTAAACGTAACACTTACTCAACAGGGATGCCGTAATTGTGGCAACTGGTAACGTCTTCACAGCGTTCTTTGCCGGCTTTGTAATCTTTGGTATCATTGGTTTCATGGCATTTGAGCTTGGCACCACCGTAGATAAAGTTGCCACCCAAGGTAATGCATTTTAAAAGTTGACCCACATTTTTTCACCTTAAAAAAATATATATTGTAAACAGGAGCTGGACTTGCATTTGCCGTCTATCCCGAAGCCGTAGCTCGATTACCCATCGCTCCGTTATGGTCAATCCTGTTTTTCGTCATGTTACTTACACTTGGGCTCGGAACGCAATTTACCGTTTTGGAGACGGTTGTTACAACAATCGTTGACTTATGGCCACACAAGCTACGCGGAAAGAATCACAAGTACTTTTCAAACTTGTATGTTTTCGTGAATTTTATTATAATTTCACCTTTCAATATCTAGGTGGGTACTGCTAGCCAGTGCAACTGTCATGTTTCTACTTGGGCTTATAATGTGCACAAATGGAGGCATGTACGTCTTACAGTTGATCGATACATATGCAGCTACGTTTTCCGCCCTGATCGTCGGAATGGCTGAAGTGTGCGTCATCGCATGGCATTATGGTATCGATCGATTCCTTGACGACATCAAACTAATGCTCGGGCATGACGCACCACCACGCTGGTATTGGCGATTCGTTTGGAAATTTTTCACGCCCGTCATCATCGTCGTAAGTTATTTGGTTTTTAGTAAGTAAGTTATGGTTCTTATTTTGATTTTTGCAACCTTGTCCCATGATAGGCCATTTTGGTGTTCACTTTGGTGGACTTCCGAACACTTACGTACGGCGATTACACTTATCCTTTGGAGGCGACTATCGTAGGATTTCTCATTGCGTTGTCTTCTGTGGCCATGGTTCCAATTGTGGCAGTCTACAAGGTTTTCCAATTGGATGGGCCCATTCTAGAGGTGGGTAACTAAGACGTTCTGGTCTCGAGAATTAATGTTAAAACAAGCATTTCGTTCCGTTATAGCGTATTCGAGTTCTTCTGCAACCAAGCAGTGATTGGGGCCCAGCTTTACAAATTCATCGTATCGAGGCTGGAGCTCCGACTCACACCGATTCACAAGTGCCACTGGCTTTACCCAACCACAGATGTATGTAACAAAAGCATTCTATTTTTTCGGCATACTGGTTTTAGTTAATGAGTCGAAATTTCGCAATTCCAGTTGAAGAGTTAGAATTGGAGTTGGCTACGGTTTTGGAACGCGACTCGGAAAGTGATAATTGGATTAATATGAAATGTACGGGACCTAATTAAAGTGACCATCCATCTGTCAACACCCCAGCAAACCCGCATCTATAACAGCTTAGGTTAATTATAGGTTTCTTGTTAAATTTCACCGCGTGAAAAAGGATTGCATCCACGAGTCACACAATCTCAATTATATGTATAGCCTCTCTCCTTTTATTCTATAACCTGATTGTAAATTTATTTGAAATTCAATTTATTCTTCTACTATGTCTGATCGCCAGGCGATACTTCATAGAACCCTGACGATAATGCATGACGTGATACCTAGGCTTACTGAGGCATGCTTTCTTGAAATTCAGCATGGCGTTGTAAGGGGTAAGAATACGTTTTGAATGTGCGTTTAGTGCACTTTACCTTGAATCAAGGTATCGCATGGCGTGACGTTTTTTAAATGTTTGTCACTTGCAGATTCAATGATAAATATCTCGGCGAATACATGTCTAAAACTCGTAATATTAAAATCGAATGAAACAATGGTGGTCTGTAAGAAATTCGTTCAAAATTCAGTGCCTCACTGTTGAAAGTTACAAAGAAATATTTTTAAGTGTGGTTAACGTAAAATCTGGCGCTAAAGTCCTTATCTACTCAAGAGTAGTCCGTATTTAAAGCCCGACCAAGGCCTATGATGATTGCCGGCCGCTATGTTTTAACCCGGACTAGGGCTTTCGTTTACGGCCGACACATTCCTATTTAAAAACCTAGAAGGCAACAATTGGGTATGGACATCTGGTGGATGAATTTCAGACTAACTGAATTTTGACATCCATTAAAATGATACGGCATGGGGTTTGTGTCCAAGTTCAAGTAACAAGTAATCCTTAAGTTTGTTTTCTTGGCAAATTTTTGTGTTCCCATCGATAATTCAGCTATTGACTATGGGTGTGTTATTAACGATCTAGTAAGTTCAGTGTTACGTGTCTGTTGGAAGAAGAACACTTCAAAGGGATTGTTTTGTTTTTTCTGTCTCACAGTTTCCCTTGTCATCAGTTAGGCAAGCTGTTGAACCACAAAATTGTTAGCAGCCCAGGTTTGTCACTTTCCACCATGCTATTGTTTAACGAGAGGTACTCATATTCTGTCTACTACCGAACTAATTGGTATGGTTCTATTGTGCTCTTTCAAGGATGAAACTATTTCAAACTAAAAGCACTAAGGATGTGGACGCTGAAAGAATTGTGAGCATCTTATGTCTGTCAATTTTCATCATATGATGATGGCAATGCCATTGTTCAGTGAGAGGATTCATATTCTACCCAGCAATCTACCCATAAGCTTCAACGCTATCATCTTATTAGGTATTTTAAGTTTCTCTGTTGTTTTAGTATTCTTCTATTGTTATGTAATCACATTTAGGGATGTAATCCCAACATTATGGCTGCCAGCCTTTGTGTTTGTTTCTACGCAAATCGCCGTCCAGACGATTTCCGCATTTTTGTCCTTTCAGACCGCACGCATTAAGTAAATTGTTTTTTCCGTTATGGTTAGATAAAATACATTTCACTTCCTATCTAAAAATGCTTCCTTTTTAGGTAATTCAATAAATTCAGAACAACTATCTTCAAAGCCAACTTCAGGATTTCGGCCTTGCTGTTTTCTTCCTTCGCCTTCGCCTCATCGCTGTCCTCAATCCATCTATCCGTAAGTTCCATTTTATGTTGCTTCAAGAAATTTAAAATGCTCCTATCTCTGTTCTTTAATAGAATAACGTCATGACTTGAACGAAATGACGAATGACGCCATCGCCATCGCTGCCGTCTCGATACCGTCTTCGCGTTTGCCTTCGCGTTTGCCTTCGCCTTCACGTTCACCCTTCACAGAAAAGTCGATCACAATTGGATTTGGTTCAGCAAACAGCCCACGGCGATGGTAGGAGTTCACCGTGGATCGTCCTCGTGGTATTGTTTTGTTTTGCATTGTATCTTGTATGTATAAGTTAACCCGTTGGCTGCCACCCCGTTTGCGTCCCATTTTTTTTGTAGCTTTTAGGGAACCGGGCGCTGTTCTGCCCCATGGCCATGGGGGGAACAGTCGCCGCGCCTAAAGGCTTTGTGCCTTTAGGCGCCGTAGGCAATGCACCAGTAGGGACTTCTCTTTGTCGGTGCGGTGATAGATTCCTGGGGTGTGCATTCCCGGAATGGTTTCTATTGCCGTGCCAGCCCGGACTTGTCTTCGGACAAGTCCCACCTTGTTCGTGATCCTTCAGACGCGATGCGTAGCTAATGTAGTTTAAGCAACCTACGGGTTGCATGGCCTGGCAGCCAACGGGTTAACTTAATTAAGTGTGTATGTTTGTATGTATGTATGTTTATGTATTTTACATTTATATAATATGTATTTTGTGTCATATTAAAATGTGGTGGAATTGTGGGATGGAGGAGGGTCAATAAAACTATTCATGTATATTAACTTTTTTTGTATTTCATTTTATAATATGACAAAAAATAACAGTAACATAATATAACTTATTTCACAAACCTTTCACTTAATCTCGTCGTCACTTGAGTATGTGACCATTCACAGCTGTTAAGCATTCTGCTAGACTTTGTCGTCAAAAGAAAAACTCCAAAGAATCTTCTAAACTAAAGGAGTTTTTGTTGTTCCCGTTTCACAGTAGCCTCCACCATGTGACAAACAGTCTTCAATGAACACAATGGCTAGACCAAAATCTTGAACTTCCTTTTACTTCTTACATGTAAGCTAGCAATTCATCAACACAGGAGCGACACTTAAGATCTTTTATTTACAGTGGCAACAAAACATTTGTGGCATTGCATTCTGTCACAAAAAGGGTCATGTGGCCATCACAGCACATCAGGCACAGTTCTGAGACCTAAAGGTAAAATTAAAATTGTAATACTTTTAATGATCCATTGTAACATTACCTTATGATACATATAGGGAACTAGGAAATTTGTTGGAAAAGAACATTAAGAGCTGTTTTCTTAATAGTGCATTGGTTTGAAAATTGGATGCATTTGACTAAACGAGATAAAAAAAACGTGCTGGCAAAGCAAGCCATGCTTTTACTTCGAACACCTTTGAATAAGTATGTAACAATGTTTATTAGGAATTAGTCAGTGCCATAGTACCTTCAACTAAGTATGAGTTTACTTTAAAGTTGTAAAGCACAAAATGAAAAACGTAGGCTAAATTCCAGGTAAAACCACACGACATCAGGATTGTAATTTTAACAAGAATTAAATGACGCATGTATTCTCCATGGACGCTAAACCAGAAATGAATCAGGTTCTGTCATGTCTTGAAAGTATGCAGCAGTGGCACCATCTACTTTGAAACTCAACTTGAAATCCTCTCACTTCTCCATAAAAGAAGTAAGTCCGACTGTTTTGTAAATTGTATTGTTTTTTTGTAATTGTTGTTGAATTTTGAATCCAAATCGTGTAAATTTTTAACAAAAAACTTGAAAAAAAAAGGAGAAGTCGGGCCTATTTTCCTGTCAGAACTTCCGCTAGATGGCGATGTCAGTGACAGTACTTTTCAAAACAATGGGCAAAATTGAGTTAGTCATACAGTTCGTCTGTTTCGGAAATAGTTAATTTGCTTCAGGAGTGAGGTTGATGTAAGCACGTAAGTTTTTTATTTTTAAAAGAAACTTGGTTTTTATAATTTATAATTTAAAGCGGCTGTAAAGAAGCGAAACAAAAGTTTCAATTCGGGTAGAAGAACAAGGGACAAGTGAAGTGTTTGACCATTAGGAAAAATCTTCTGATTGTATTGTATTGTATTAGGAATGGGTGCTGTGCTGCTTATGATCTTCTGATTCATAATTCTAAAGAACTTGCTTTTATTTTCTAATGTTTAACAATGTTGGTAGTGAAACAAAACTTTGTGCTTTTAAGAGAATCCAAGATCCCTTTCCCAAATGGAAAGAGACTTTGCTGTACACAAACATGTCTACTAAACACATTAAGTTCTCGTGTGATTGATTATAGTTTATTTTTAAATCTTACTACACATTTCCCAGATGTAGATTGATAATTATAGAGAATTGAAAGAGATTGCACTTCGTAAATTTTTCGAACCTTTTCCTTGCAAAAATTCTTCATTAGGCTTTTGTAGTTATATCATTGTTGTCTAACTTATGCAACCAATTGAGGCACTGCCATGGTTGACGGCATCTAGTTGTATTTGTAGTCTGTGAAAAGAAAATGAATATAAGTATTATGAAATAACAAATAGCTAACCTGTGTATCCTTGAATTTAAGTCTAGGGGTGATATATTGAACATAGTTAGATTAGTAGTTGATTAGTAGTTGATTAGTAGTAGATAGTTAGATTAGTGGTTGAGTTGCAGTTGATAAATTTGATTCCACTGTTTATTCTTGCTTTTGGTTGATATATACCATTCTCATGTGTAGTTTAGTTTATTAGCCAATGAAAAGTCTGTAAAGGGAACAATATGTCATCCGTTTACCTTGGAAATGTTCATTCAACAATATAATTCTACGTGTATATAGCCTATGTATATTTACACCTAAATGTACACAAACCTCAAATGACAAAGCGAAACAGTGAGCTCTATAATGTGACTCATGGCTCTGTGGTTGAGCATTGGCGAAGTATGCTGTAAAGTAAAGGTTCGATTCCTTACAGAGTCTAGTTGAAATAAAATATGATTTATTCCGATATTGATCGAATGTCAAAATGGCACTTTCAAATAGTGTTCAAATGAATAAACTTTGGCAACTGAAAATTGTGACAGAAGTTCAAATCAAATCACTTAGTCTGTATGGGTAAACATGTAAATCCACGTACTACAAGGAAGTTTCAAGAAGACACAGTCGTAGTTCAGATTAATCGTAATAGGTTAAGTGCATTGCACAAGAAGAAATACAAACCAATAAATCAGAACAAAAACAAGTTTTTGAAAAATTTGTTTAACTATTTTGTATTGAAATTTAACCTTTAAATGAGGTAGGGGTAAACCCTACCTCAATTGAACCGAACCCCCGGGGAGATTACCCGGGGAGTGGCTAAGAGAAGCCGGAAAAGGATGGAAGGTTTCGGACAAGTTTTTACGTGAGCGATTAACCGTTATTCGGATTTGTGGGTAGCCTCTTCGCCCTCCAATGATATCTCAGAACTTGAGGACCCCCACGTCCCCTTTCCGGACAGCGCACTCACAACCTTTACTGCTGATCACAGTAGGGGCATGACCCCCTACGGGCTTATTACGAGTCAAGGGGAAACGGGGCCACAGAAAAGAAGGGAGCCCAGATATGCACTTCAATTTATAAAAATTTTAATATTTTATCTTCGGGACGGAGCAGCAACCAACGGTAATGTGCAAGTTGCTTTCTTCTAACATCTCTTTCCTTCTGCAATTTTCTGACATGGGCAAATATAGTTACATACAATTTTTGGTAGTCAGTTGGCAAAATTTGATCACGAGATCTGGAATGAATAGAAAATGTAAATCAAAAGGCACTTGAATAGGCATAGAACATTTGTGAGTACCACCACATATGAAAATCAATGTGGAGATATTCCCATGTGCTTGCAACAGTTATGGTTTTACAGGTATCTGGCCTCAACCAGAAGTCTCTCCCATTTTACTATAATTATTTATCTAGATGAGGAAGAAAATGGCAAACACAAATTTAAATAAAAATCATACCCATTTTGATTTAAGCCCTTGTTCAAAGTACTCACCAATGTGAAAAAACTTCTGCATTTGCTTGGGTTATTGGAAAAGTAGTTGAAAATGTTCAAAAAGATTTTCAGCTCCCATAAAAGGAAATTCAGCTTTTTTCCACCGTCAATGAGAATGCTAATTTTACAATTGATTATTAACATTGAAAATAATACATTATACAAGTACATAATAAACTTTGCCAATGAAGAAATGCTGAGGTTTAATTTGTCGTACCCATCATCACTTGCTCCATTCCTTTGACTTTTTAAATGTAAAACCACTGAATCTGTATGGGTGATAGTGAATGCAGATAAAGAGCTTGCAATGATCCAACATGAGCCGACAGAAAGACTTCCAAGAGTCTTGCCAAGATAATAAAAAAGGCAACAGCTTTTGGAGTAGGTTCTCTATCACTTCATCAAGATTTCTAAAACAATATAACGAAATTTTAAGTTAAAAACTCTTCAATAGTCAGATTAATAATAAGAAAACCTTTTTGCAAGTTTCAGTGTAAAAAAAAACAGCACAACGGTTCTCAATTCAAACCAAAATTCTCATGGTATATCGTCAGACGGTGTTGGTGTGCATTGTTTAGGAAAATTTTAGGAATGATTTTATACGACGAAATGCATTACCGTTCTGTCTTACCTTAGTGACATGACATGTCAACAACATCTTGTTGCCAAATCTATTTAAATGGGTTTCTGATTATTGTAGCAATTAGCATTTTTGGCCTTAGAAGTTAGAACTGAAGAAAACACGACTTCTACATATGAGGTAATTTACCCTTCATCGACGCTGACATCGTGACATGGCATTCTGCTTCTGAATCTCCAGCGGTGAATCAAAAAATGACAACGCTGTTCTTTGATTGCTTCGTTCTCTCTAATGGTGAAACACGGAAAGGTAAATTTTTTATTGTCAACCAATATTGAAATGCGCAGGGTTACGGATAGAATTATAAGACGTCTTAACGGTGATTTCAGAAGGGTACGTTCCCTCCTGTTTTTGCACGTACTTCAGTATGTAATCCTTAAGTTTTCCTATGCATGCATATACATAACTTATATATGTAAGCTTCAACAATAGGGAAAAGATGATCGTGTTAACGTACTTTTAGAAACACATACCAGCATGATACAAGGTTAGATCAAAGCATGGAAGACACGAAAACTAGGAACGCCGCAAAAATGCCGAAATAAAAAATCAACAGTATGCGCTTTGCACTTTTGAAGAGCTTCTTAAAATATGTGCACGATTTTTGACCTATTTAATGCTTTTAAAATGATGTTATAATTTAAAACTCATAGATTCTTAGTTTGTTCAACAGGTTGTAGGGTAAGGTGAAACAGAGTATTTTTGTGTTCGGATGACGTGTCAGGTATCCATCATGACGAAAAAAAAAATATATAAAAGATTCAGAGAACTATAACTAATTCAGGGAGTCATAATCTGTACAGTAAGGGCAGTAGGGCAAAAGTGAAGTCTTAGTATGAACACGGAATGCTTCTTCATCTAAATAAAATGGCAGTTATGATAAGCTAAGTTACATTATTTATCCTCCTGCTTTTCTTCAATTGAAACTGATTCAACCGAAGTTGACTCATGGCGCTCGCCTTGCTCATCGATTGGCTCTAGCTCTGATACCTCACGTAGACTGTCTTTATGCGTTCTTGCTGCAACTACTAGAGGCGGCCGCATAGATGAACCATTTGAAATAATCGCAGCAATGTCACTTGTGATCTCCTCTGTGGGACCGTCCTCTTCTTCTTCGGCCAAAGGTACAACATGGATTTTCTTGGGAGGTGCTGCTGCTTTCGACGTGGAAGCTCGATCAGTTTGCTACACATAGTATATTATTTAATATTTATACTGTATAAAACACTAATAAAGTAAATAAACAATTTACCGATGCATCCGATCCCATAAAAAAGGCTACTGGAGGGACCCGAGTAATCCTTGGAGATCCCTGTGGGCTATGAGAGAATTTCGGCAATAGTTTTGGACTTGATTTATTCGCCGCTAGCAATTGCTTGTGTCTTGACATTGGCGAATTTTGAGCTGATGCGGTAAGAGGCGCCGCAGGAGATGGCGCATTGCTTGCAATTAGCGGTTCGTCTTCGGTGTCTGAGATAACGAAGGATCCCATAGGTTGTTCGACACTCAAATTCTAGAAAAAAATTTATTTCTTCATCTGATAAGAAAATATATTTTACTTTTTATTTTCACCTTGCCAAATTTGCTGCGCCTTTCATTCGCTTTCTTCAGATTTAATGGGGGGAGTTCCTTAACGGCAGGTGGATTTCCTATAGGAGTGTTAACTGGAGTTGAGGATCCAGAATCAATACTCAGATCAGACATCTTGAATATATCTTCCTATCAAAGGGAAAAAAAATGTAATACAATTTCAAAAGATGAATTTGGGCCGGCACGGAACCCTACCTGTGGTCCAAAAACTATCGGAGAATGTGGACGGCTAACTCCAGTTGTACTGTACCGGCTGTTACTACGGTTAAATCCCGGTTTACGAGTATATCCAGATGCGATGGATACATTGCTTCCCATAGCTTTATGGTAAAGAACAGAAAACTGATTAAAAACAAAATCAATCAATAAACATGTGCAAAATATATACTGTTATCTCTCTTGAAAACTTTCTGGAAGACAGACATAACAGATGGTGCTTTGTGCGACATTCGGAGACGAGATGTGCTATTGAACGAATTTGGTGCCTCGGACTGCAAAGACATTTGACGCTGAACTTTCTTCTTAGTGCTTCGTCCCTTAACCGGTAATCTATGATAAATTGCACGTTTAGAACTTTAAACATAACCAATTCTACTGAGCAAACAATCCTACCCTGCCTCTCCGCCATCTTCCGGTGAGATTCCTTCGTTTTCCGTACTTTGGTCTTCACTTTCTTCATCCAGTTTGTGAAGCTGTGACGACGAAGGGAATATATCTTTCTCGTAAGCTGTCATCGCCAAATGAGCCGTTGAGCCCATATGAGGAGACGTGCGGAAAGCCTGAGATGCAATCGTATGTGGCAGTTCTTGCGGCATTTCATCCCAGTACTGATCGCGTAGTAGTTCCGGATGCTCGTTGTGCATTTCATCAACGATCAAGTAAGATACCTAAAATGTTTTGTGGTGTTTGGAATTCGATAATGGGACAGCTATTCAGTTGAATCATTCTCAGAACTTGTTTCGATTTACATACCTGAAGATTTCGATCAATTAACCAGTTGGTTTCAAAATCGTCGTCGTCTTCGCCAAACGGGTTGACCAAACTTTCGGCCACTTTAAGCCAACCCATGTAAAAGAAAAACTAGACACAAACAACATAAAACGAGAAATAAGTTTAGCTTACGGTCTTATCGGTGAAGAAAATGGGACAATGAAAAGATTCAACTTGACATTCTGGAAATTGAAAAAGGATAAGAAAAATGCAACATAACCATACCTGGAGAAATGCAAATACCGGGACGTACAAGTCTTTCTGCTCGCCAACTAGTTGGCGACCCATTAGCGTGGCCATAAAGAAAGTATAAACTGCCAACGTTACAACCTGAAAGACCAGAGATAGTTAAAATTCTCTTATGATCAATTTGTCATTTTTTTTTCAAGTTGCTAAACAACAAACTACTAAACCTGAGTGTAAACCAACGGAACAGGAACCCAGTCGTAACCATTAAGCGCACCGCACTTGGACCGGAAGGAACACAGTTCATCGAGTATAGTTTTGACAGCAAAATCATCACGTATCCGCCCTTCCCTGCGGGCTCTTGTGACGATCGATCCAGCCCAAACGAGTGGCATCCAAAACTTACTATAACGCGAGCGAGCGTTAAGGTCATCAAAGATTTTCTTTTCGTTGGGCAACAGTATACCTGTAAAAAGAATAGTCCATAACGTAACGCATTAGGTCATGTTTTTCTTTTAGTCTAGGAAAATTGGTGGCGACATAATGTCTGTCCACCTAGACTTAGTTCACAAACTCCAACTGCTGTGAAAAAAAAAAATATATATATAAATGATTACACAAGTCGGACACTTCGTCAGACTCCGGAACTGTTTACGACCCTAAAAAGTAACGTGATCTCGATAAGCAGAGGCCGGCTAGTCTATTTACACAGGCCCTGGCTCACATCCGGTCCGAAGTTATCTTAGCTATTAAATGCTTTCTAATGGTAGTAGCGGTATGTCACGAAATTGCACGGCTAGGCTTTCTTGCGTAACTACGGGAAATACGAAGGGTGGGAGTCCAACTGCACGCAAAACGCTCGTTTTCTGTTTACCTTGTCTGCGGCCATGCATGCACTTGTGACCGATACGGACCTAACTAGGTTTTGGGGCTTCTGAGCCTTTAAGATGGGGATCAATCCATCAGTTCAAAATCCAGGTATAAGGTCGATGGTGCTTTAAAATAAGTTAAATACATACCAGCTTCAACAAGGTGATCGAGCGTTGGGAATCGTTTTTTGACCCGCGTTGAGACCATTGACAATATCATGACGTATGAAAGATTGACGTACCGCATGATAGTGCGTCGCATCATTCGACACCGCTCGTCCTAAAAATCCCACAGAACAAAAGGTTATCTTTCAGCGTTAACAAATAAAGAAACTGTGCTTTGTTACCTGACCGGGAATCGAGTTGGATATAAATATTGCAAGAGTATCAGTTCCAGGGCTACATAAATAAGTTTATTAGAATACAATTACATAGCTCAAGTTGTAACTTGTGTAAAGCATGTTACTTACATGGCCTGGAACATTTCCCACCATCGCTTCACTACTAGATTGACATAAAAGCCAAGGACGAACGACAATGGGATGAGATCAGAATACTCTAAGCAATGTTTGGCTATCTTCTCAAATTGTCTAGAACATACAAAATACTAGATCTAGCTTTAAAGTTATTAAAAAACATTGTTTCAAAAACCAAACAGCCTTCATCTTTCCAAGCTACAAGCATACCAATATCCAAATTTCATTGACTCAAAAATACCACAATAGCTTTATGGCAGTCTTCCTTCAGGCCATTTTACAATCTGATGTACACTTTCTAGCTCAAGGGCTAAACAAATTATGAATGAATATATACTCTATGCAAGCTACATCCTTTGTTCTAGTTATCAAAGAAAAATCCTTGCTCTAAAGAAATTTCTCCCTCTAGCAGTATCGATTCATTACAGACTGAAGCAACAAAATTAATATAAAATATAAAGTTGGTTTCTTACAACTGTCCTGGTTCATCCAAAGCAAAAAGGTAGACAAAGTACAACGAATAGTACAGGAGAATGTAAACAGCCAGATTTGGCCATAGTAGCTTATAAATCGAGCCTTTCCAACTGTTGAAAGGAAAAAAAAATGATTATCATTAAGAGAACAAAAGGAATAAATGGTAAAGAAATGTTTTGATTTTACCAGAAAAGTAGTTTCCAAAAACATCCAAGCCCTGTGCAAGTTGCAACTTGTGCTGTATAAGTGATGGTCATAGTGAACCGAGAAGGAGATCATGAATAATTCTTAAACAAAAGATGAAAGTAACAACCACCGTAGCACCACGTTTCTGTTCAGACTGTTAATACACAACCACACTGACACGGGACAAAAATCCCAACTACAAGCACAGAGCTGTTTGACTCAAGCCAAAGTCTGAAAGTTGCGCCATATCCAAAAGCCCCCCCATACGTAGCCCCTCCTCTTTAACCCAAGGCTAAACAGTCGGCAATTTTGTTTATTTCTAAAAATATTTCCTGACGGATGCAGGGAAATTGTTACAGTAGACCCTACCCACAAAATTGTGTAACCAAAAATCACAAAAAACATCCGTTTAAATCATGCGTTTATAAAAAACGATACGCTCAAAGGCTCTTCGGGCATTAATTCCAAGCAAGACGCTGAGGTGCACACGCGTCCATTCAATTTTTCAAACTATGAATAAAAATGTACATGAAAGCAACAGGTGGATCTATTTTCCAACAGTAAGTATATGAAGTAATAAACGATCACCTTATCCAAGCCCCTGCTATAGGTCCTTTTTAGGCTGGTTGTGTCGACAAAATAACAAAACTACCACCCAATGACGTGCATTTCCTTTTGGCATTTGCATGTTCCTAAGCCAGTTGACTGACATGAACCTTTTAACTTACCCGCCTAGAATACTAATGTTTTCACCGAAAAAAGAAAATGTTTCCTTGGCAACTGACCATTTTGGCATTACATCCAAAGAGAAATCCCAGTAAAGTTTAAACCTGCCAAAAGCCAATTGTAAATCGCATATTGAAATAATTTTTTTTTTCAAATGTGAGACGTTCTGTCTACCTACACGCGACGCAATACGGTTGAAGAAAAACAAACAACATAAAAGCGGATGCCACAGCTGGTATTGCGATAACAGTTTCCGTGCCAGCATATTGTTGCTGGGGGGATAAACCTTCAAAAATCTTAGGGCTTTTGCATTTTTATTTGATTATTTACTGCGTGCATGATTTGTACGAATAAATTGACACATTTCTAACAGATTTGCGGTTTGCTTAAAACAGGTTTCGTTAATTTTTATCTATTGTATACGGATTGATAACTACACTTAGTCACTATCTCCGCAAAGCCAAACCTTTTATTTTCTCCTTGGGGCAGTGGAGTGGCTCTCACGATTATCGTGACACCCGCTTACGCTGTTCCACCATCTCCTTTGTGCGCCGAAGGAAACCGAAACTGTGACATAAGACAGCTAAATTCTCCCTTTAAACTGATTGCAAGTGTTTTCCCACTATTCCTAAATAACTTGTCAAAAACTGGATAAAGACGATGCACTTACTGGATCAAAATTCAAAAAAGCTGCAAGACTTGTATCAAAAAGAGAACGACGTTTCAAAAGAGAAAGATTAATCGAGGGTATTATGCAGAACATGGGCGGCTTGCTTTGCATTTTTCAGATGAAACGTGTGTGAAAGTCCCGCATGACAGTGATGGCAAAGCGCCAAGAAAGAATTTCAAATACCACATCATTTTCTGATGAATAACATAATCAAACAGTCACAATGCGGCTTTTTGTAAATTAATTTTAAGGACAGAAAAAATTCTTTTCTAATTTTTGTAGGATTAAATGCGTTTAACAAAAGAATTTTAAAAAAAATTTGGGACGGCTATTCGACCGCTATTCTGAAATTATTTTCAACGCGAATATTGGATAATGATTCTTTAAAATATGCCTTTACAGAAACCGCAAGCGTTCCAGTCGATGGATTGTTCCTTCCAAACGAAAAGGAAACCTGCAAGGAAAGGCGTACCCTGTTTAACTAGGACTAAAATTATTCGAAAGTTATTGCCTGTCTTCACCACAGACTCATATTTTTATGCAACGTTTGGGTTCGTTGAGAAAACAAAATTTCGCCCCCACCAATTCGCCTTTTCATTGTGGTTGATCTCATTTTCGGCCATTCGACCATTTCACTCGTCCTCCAAAAAGCTGAAAAAATGAATATAAAAGGGCAGTCTTTCGCAGTTTTTCAAACGTCGACCGTCAGCTCTCAACACTGCAATCGACAACTATTCCTCAAACTACACACATCTTTTTCTTGTCATTCGCAATGTCTGCTTTCAAGGTACGTAGTTTACGTTAAGTCGTTAAACTTTGTCATAACCTTTTCCCCTGGCTTCTCGGAAATCTATTTTCATAGATCACGCTCATCGCTCTAGCTTCGCTGGTGGTGGTAGTCACGGCTTTTAATGAGGATCTTTCGGGAGACATGAAACTGTCAGAGACGAAACACAGAAGGTATTACGGGAACAACAACGCTGGCTACAACAGTTACGGATCTGGTCACGATGTCGGATATGGACAAGTGCTGGGATATAGACAATCACAGGGGTACGGATACCCACAAGTACAATCACAGGGGTACGGATACCCACAAGTACAATCACAGGGGTACGGATACCCACAAGTACAATCCCATGGATACGTACAATCCCATGGATACGGACAATCCCATGGATACGGAGGTAAAGGAAAGCGGTAGATCCAGGAGGGTAACACCTGAACTGTTCTGGTAATATCTAGGTAATCCAGGGCAATCCACCTATGGCACAGGATATGCCCACGGCAGCGTTACGGCAACACACAACAATATGGTTATCCAGGACAATCCAGCTATGGATCAGGATATGGTCACAACAGCGGATACGGCAATCAATATGGAAATAGCTATCAAAGTGGATACAGCAACCAATACTATCGAAATGATTATGTTGATGATTATGTTCATAGGGGCTTATTTTAGATTAACATTAATCGTAATAGTAAATTATTTTCGCAAAAAAATCTCAAAAGAAATAAACTGATCCACCTTTGAAAACCAACGTATGATTATCTAAAAATGTGTTTTGCCATTGAAAATTTGTCTGGTCAATTCTATTCGTTACAAAGTACTTCGTGGCACCAAATGAAAAAATCATGCTATGAGTTAACAAAGGTGGGACTTTGAATGAAAAATAAAAGGATTTATAACAACAACAAAAATTTAACGATCATCCCATTCCTTCTCCGGTTACAACTAGATTGCAATAAAAGTTTTTGTTGGAATTTTAGCGGTAGTTTACCCTTCCAATTACAAAAATCGTACATCGAGAAAACTTTCCGAGGATGGACAGTTTTTTCTTTTCTTATTAAGTTACGTCATAAAAAGGTTTTAATGCAGCGACTGTTTAGGAACGAATTCTCAAATATTCGTTAAATTCTTTAACGGCCTTTTGATCCATCATGGAATAGGACACACAATTCACAGCTATCAACAAATTATTTCAAGCATAAACCTTAAAAAAAAGGGGGGAAGATAATCAAGTAATAAAATACCAATTTCAAGAATATCTATGACTTGAAATCGGCTTCTTTTGCTCTGATAATATCAGTCCGTGTCAGTCAAGCGGGACGCCCATCCTCCTTCAGAATACTACATTCATCAAGAAAATAGGTCTATGCCAACCAACGCCCAAGTTACATTTTCAGGTGAGGCAAAACATGAGTTCAGATTTCAGGTGTGTCTCTGTCACCTTCGCAGATTGTTTGACGAAACACGCTTAATGCAAGATCAAGATCAATGATGCGTTAAGAAAACCAAGTTTTTCCCGTGCATATTCGATCAAGTAAACCACCGTTACTTTCTTGTTGGCATTGGTCTACTTTTTTAAAAATACTTTTCAGCAGTGTCTTTCAATTTGTCCCTCAGAAAAATATAAAAGAGCTTCTTATCGAGATTCAAAGCAACTCCGTTTCGGCAGTTCTTTCTTCAAGACGGACGCAAGTAAAACGATCGTGCAACCATTTACAGTAAAGTAATAACATTCCCAATCGTAAAAGGAATGTCTGCTTTAAAGGTAGGACAATTTAGATTGATTTAATAGAAACCTTCCATGTAGAATTTAAAAAATTGCTTATCGGTCTGTAGATTACGGTAATCATTTCAGCAGTGATAGTAATAGCAGCTTGCGCTGAGAATCCATCCGGCAGAGATGATTTAAGTCTGTCGGAGACAAAGAGAAGGAGGCATCGGCAGTACGCAATCTACGGCCGAGGTGGTTACGGTGCCCATATCCAACATGGCTACAGCCAAAGTCAGCATGGATACGGTCACATTCAACCTCACTATGGTCAAATTCAACATGCGTACAGCCAACACAATGGATACGGACAACCTAACGGATACGTACAAGTTGCTGGGTACGCTCGAGGACATGGCCAAACAAATGGCTATGGCTACGCTCTAGCACACACACACGGTCAACTTAACGGATACACGGGTATGAAAAATGAAGTCAAACAACCAACTGTCGAGTCTATGATAAATAACGAGCATTACGTTGCCATTTCCTCTGCCACAATCAAGGAAGCAACAATAGATATAGTCACGAAGTCCTTAAGAATTAAAAATTCCTTGAAAATTCGATTGTGAACTTTTATTGCAATTTTCTCTGTTTAGGCCATAGCAGAGGATATGGTCACATTGAATTTCGTCCAACTATACAGAGATACGGCTATGAAAGTGACTACGGATATCAAAATGCCTATGGCTATCCAACGGGTTACGAATCTGACGAAACGCACAGCTACGAGACCAAAGGTGAAAATTCAAATACGTACGAAGAAAAGAAGAAGGGATATGACTCGGCAGAACAAACACATCACCCAGCCAAAAAGCGAAAAATCTAAAACTTCCAATAATTATACGAAAGGACAAGATTCCCACGATGAGAATGAATACGAGATGAAAAGCGCAGAAAAATCGAAGGCAAACAAAGGCTACAAAAATTCGAAATCAATAAAAAAATCCGACAAGGAAAAGAAATACAACAGCTATGTCAACGATCTTTGATCCAAAGGTACGGACATTTCCTCTATGCTTAAAAAAAGGCACTTAACAGAAAGATGAAACCTTTCCAGAAATCATTAATCAAATTCAAACTCACGTACTAGGGCACGATAACTGAGGTGCTGACCGTAACGGATATGACCACTCTGACTTGCTTGACTTGGAAAACATGGGAAAAACCGGAGATTGTATTTAACTCATAAACACTATAACCTGTACTTATAGTATTTGATGAGATAATTTAAAAATAAAGATATTCGTTTGAAATAAAATCGATCTTTGATTCCTTTAACTTACATCAGTTGCGATTAAAGGCGATAAAAGGCCAGCATCCGAAATTCAACGTCGAAATACCGAGAGCCCAGGCTCAAGTTGAAAAGCACAGCCGCAAACCATTAAACAAAAAAGAGCAGATAAAATTCTACCAAGTCGTGTGAATGTTTTTACGCATCCCTAGTTTTCGCTTTTCATAAATTCCCTTGATGTCTTCAACGAAAATGCTGATTATTCCATTAGTCTATTTAGCAACGGACTACTATTTGAGTTCGAAATTTCATATAGACTACACTAAACATCTCTACGGTATAATTCAAGATCTAACGTAATCTACATATTTGAAAAGAAACCTTGATGCACAACCAATGAACGATCGATGTCCGTGACGGTAGAACAACCTTAAATAATCATGCACAACGATAACCAGATAGATTTTAGAATTCGCTAAAAACAAAAAAACAAAATTGTCTTTCGTCCTACCTGAAAGCGCCATAGCCAAGTCCAATTCCTTCTTCAATATGCGAATGACGTTAACGATCCCAGCTTCACCACTGTGTGCAAGACCCCACAATATTGGGCGACCAGTGAAGACCTGAAGTCAATAAATTTAATAAAGTAAGTCTGTTTTTTTGTATCCTTTTTGAAATGGCAATACCATGCGGGCACCGAGAGCTAATGCCTTGAGAATATCTGTTCCTTGCATAATGCCACCGTCAACGTAGACTTCACAACGTCCGTTCACTTGTTTCACTATAGCAGGAAGTGCATCAATCTAAACACAAATAGCTACAGATTTAAATCAATTAAGTAAAGAGAGATATTGCGCGTAAAAATTACCGTGGCTTGAACGCCATCAAGTTGCCTTCCACCATGGTTCGACACTGCAATGGCAGCTACGCCATATTGAACTGCTAATTCAGCATCATCGGGCCTTAGGATACCTTTCACCACAATTGGCATCTTCGTAATGCTGTACGTAACGTTTAAATTTGGCTGACCATAGAAAAATTTCTAAGTCATCAGCACAATTACCTTTTGAGCCAGGCAATATCTTTCCAGGTCAAACTTGGATCAAACAGAGAAGACACAAAGGTATTCGACGTTGAACTTCCCGAATCACTAATCGAAAATGTTTTGATGAACATGATTGGTGAGCAATGTAATCAAAATTGAAACAATGAAATAATTGCCTTAATTCGTTTCGCTCAGTGGCTAAACGGCGACCCAGAAGAACAGTGTCCACAGTCACTACAAGAGCCTTAAAGTTGGCTTGCTCAGCACGTCGAACCATGTCGACAGTGACCTGACTAACAGTCAATCAAAATTACATGTATGACAATCAACTAAAATGTTTGAAGAATAGTACCGATCTTTATAAATGTAAAGTTGAAACCAGTTATTGCCCCGAGGAGCAGCTGCTGCGATTTCTTCGATAGTAGAAGTAGCCACCGTACTCAACACGTACACCAGACCTTCACTAAAAGCAGCTGCATGGAAAATGAGAGTGGCTTGAAATTGTGATATTTAAAATCTATCTATACATAGGGATAGTTAACCTCTCGCAGTAGCCAGTTCACCATCTTCGTGTGCCATTTTCTGCATAGCAGTTGGGGCAATACCAAGAGGAGCAGATACTGAATATCCAAGAGCCGTAGTAGCCATCGAACGATTTTCCACTCCTCGAAGAACACGGGGCATTAATCGCCATCTAACATGATAAAATTTTCATAGTAATTTCTTTAATAAATAAATAATAACAAAAACAAGCAAAACATACCGTTTGAATGCTTCGCGGTTGTCTCGAAGAGTTTGTTCTTGATCAGCTCCACCCCTGTAAAAATCCAAGACGAATGGTGGAAGAATCTTGCTGGCATGTTCTTCATAATCTTGAAGGCACACCAACTGCAACTTACTTTCACTTGCCATTTTTAAATAAACACACGATCAACAGGAATTAACTGCTGTTGCCACACTTGAGAAGATGAAACTCTTATCGCCAGTCAGACTGATATGAAATTGACGATACCAAATTGTACGAGACAAGGGGCGTGACAAGCGAAAATTCTTCTCCTCCCTTCCAATTTTCCTTTAAGGTCAAGAGGAAAGGTTAGCAAAGAAAAATCCTTTGTAGGAGGAAACTTTCTGCTTGAAAAGTGACAAAATTTGGTATCGATTTTCACACGTTGAGGACTGATTCTTTAGTACATTGCAATCACCATCAACACGCAGATATGTATTTGGACCACCACGTAATCACAGAGGCTTTTGTTTGCAGCACAACGAACAGGAAAAATCTTCCGTCAATCGACAGGCTGCGCATGATAAATTGGTCGGTTGGATCTCGGCACAATAATCGTTAACAAAGCATTGTGATTTGAGTCGGTAAACATCATCTAATTATTGTTCCTTCATTAAAATTGGTGGAATAGGGTTAAGTAAGTTCCTTTCTTTTCGCAACAATAGGCAAGAGCGATGTTCTTCCGTTACACTTGTTCATCAAATTAATTCTTCTGTAATAAGTAATTCTTTTTTCACCACGTTTGTGAATACTGACTGGGCAACAATACATGCAAAATAACGCCACGCGTAAAAGTACCGCCATATGGTTGGCTCACGATATCAGGAAAATTTTGGAAAGCATGCTTAACAATTGGGAATAAAAAGAACCTTGGATTGCTGGATAAAACCTGGAAGACGAGAAGACCGTTGGAGTTTCACTGTTGCAGTTGGACGTAATTAGCGGGAAATAATCCGATCTGGCCTCTACATTCTCCACGCCACCAGCCTTCATCGATCTGCACAGTATAAATGTTCGCCAATAAAAATGTGTGTATGAACAAATTATTAGATATTTAATTACCATTTCGATGTTCATAATGATATCATCTGGGTCAAAGGAGAGCTCATCTTCTGCAGCGGCTTGGTAATCGTAAAGAGCGACCGCAACCAGACCCGTGCCAGTTTCTTCTGCAACTGTTTCCAAATTTGTGTTTTCCTGGGCGTAGCCTGTATCTTCTTCGTCTTTCCAAGCGTCTTCTTCTTCATCCACTTCTCTCCACGCTCCATGCTCAACTTGTTCGACAGCTTCGGCCAGTTCATCATTCCATCGTTCTTGAGAGTGCGTAATATATTGCTGGGTTTGTGGTACAGGAGCCGCAACAATGGGTGGAGGCGATGAAGCAGGAGGTTCAGGTACTGGAGAAGCCATAGCACTTTCTCTGACAATCGGCTCGAGGAACAACAGGCGGTTTGACTTCAGGAGCTTGGCTTTGCCAAACAGGTTGCTTTACTTGAGGAATGTGCTTTACGGGTGGCTCTTGTTGCGCCGGTGTCAACGAAGACTGGGTTTCGAATTTGTGTGCTATTTTAGCCATTGGACGGGCACTCTTCGATGGAGGAGGAACAGCCTGCGCACACGAATTCGCGATTAAAAACGAAAATTACTATAGCTAGTTGAGGTTTTCTGAGGATGAATACAAAATTTACCATTGCAGCTTTCTTGTTTTCATCAGCAAAATTTTCAAACCGGGACTTTAATAACGAGGCTTTTCCTTTTTCTGGAAAATGCAGAGGGATTCATTAAAAAAATGATAAGACATCTAATACCAACATCGATCTGTATACCTGCTACAACAGGCTTGTCTTTCTCGTATGTAGTGCCAACATGACCTTGCTCTTCATCAAAACCGACAGCCGCTGCATCTTGTCTGTCGGTTTGAACACCAAATTTTCCTCCAAAGCCCTTTGAACCGTCAGTTTGACTCTCATGTTTTTCCACCTTCTCTTGATAGTCATAACCAACGGCACTCTACAATTAAACAATAATGAATATACAAAGTTAATCTTAGTAAAGAGAACTCTCTTGAAATTCGTACTTTATCGACTCGATCAGCCTGGACGCCGAATTTTCCACCAAAACCTTTTTTCCCATCAACCTGGCTTTCGTGTTTCTCAACTTTTTCTTGGTAGTCCCAGCCAACTGCACTCTAGGAATTCCATCACAATAGAAAACAATGTCTTGAGTAAAACAAGTAGGTAATTTCTTACTTTGTCAATGCGGTCGGTTTGAATACCAAATTTCCCGCCAAAACCCTTGGAGCCATCTGTTTGGCTTTCGTGCTTAACTAGTTTCTCTTGATAGTCCCAACCAACGGCACTCTATTTGATAAAAACAAGATGTCAGAATGCAGACTAGAGCCTATTTAAGACTATTTACTTAAAATGAATAACTTAGACTTTATCAACTTACCTTATCCACACGATCAGTTTGCACACCAAATTTCCCTCCAAACCCTTTTGCAGCATCTGTTTGACTGCCATGTTTTTCAATTTTGGCAACATAATCATGACCCACTGCAGATTTATCCATTCTGGTAAAACAATGAATTATCAGCAAGTTGACAATAACTAAGGCAAGTACAAAAAAGAAATTTGATCCTTACCTATCTTTCTGGACCCCAAACTTTCCACCAAAGCCAGTTGCATAATCTTTTTGTGAGGCATGTTTTTCAACTTTTTCAATATGTTCATGACCAACTGCACTTTTATCCATACTAATAAAATAACAACATTGAAGCTTGTCCATAAATACCACAAGCAATACAGTGAAAACAAATTTGTTTTACCGATCTTCCTGTACCCCAAATTTCCCTCCATAACCATAAGATGCTTGAGGTCCTTCAGCCATTATTTTCTTTTTGAGCTCTAAATCTTCTTTAGTAGTTTGCTCACGAAGAGCATTCATACTGTAGATATTCACAACTTTAAACAAGAGGCAGGGTGTAAAAATGAATCACATTCTTACTCTATAGCACCAGCTGTTCTTCCTCCACCCCATCTCTGTTCCTCTTCCGTCACGTTATTGATATAATTAGGGTCGGTATCCCATTCATCATCATCTTGATTTACTACAGGAGCTTTGATGTTGGAACCAACGGCGGATTTCCACATGTTGTTACGAATAAGTTACTGAAGAAAATAAGCAATTGAAGTGACGTTGACGGCAAAACCAAGGTTTTCCACGTACCAATTAGTTTTTAAATAGGTTTGGAACACTATTTCAAACCGGCTAAAACTTGACTTACACGCCCTTTCGTTGATGATAAGAAGTTAAACAATCCTCGGTTCCAGACGGTTTATCGTACAGCACTGCAATTTTCGCACGAATAAAAAAAAATAATTGTTTAATTAGATCAAAAACTAATGATACTACGTCAGATAAAATAAATAAAACCTTAACTAATCATTTAAAGAAGATCACATTGCTTATTTAAAAAACTTATATATATAATTTGGCAATATTTGGTACTCCATCATATCTACGCAGACGAAAAAAGTAAACTTCAAAGCTTTAAACACTAACAAAAATGTCGACAAGATTGTAAGTAAATTAACCTAAACGCAGTGTTAAATGCATATTAAATATGTTATCCTACATAATTGAACATTATAAAATATATAGATATCCAGCTTTCAAAAATGGGAACTCCAAGCTCCATGTTTTCCTACCTGACTTCTGGATGAAACTTGTGAAACCAAGTCATAATTTGCTTCCCAACCAAGTTCAGTTTGTTGTTTCACCCCAAATGACCAAACTTGATGTAAAACAATACCTCGAGAAAATTTACAATGTCCCTGTTATTCATGTCAACACATTCAACAAAATGGGTAAGATTATATTTGTTTAATTGCAATCAGAACTTTGAGTTCAACCAATAATCCATTTAAGGTAAAACAAAAACTGTTCCAAATCATTATATTACAAAGGAACCAGATGAGAAGATTGCTTTTGTTACTCTGGTAATATTATATTATGTTTTAGTGATGCATTAATTAATTTTGAAGTATTGTAGCATAAGGACCATAAGTTTGTCTTTCCGGATATATTTGCCAAAGGGTGATGAGGAATTAAATGAACAGTCAAAAAGCACGAAGGCGTCGAAGGAGCAGTATGCACAGAAAACAAAACTGAATGTATCAAAACAGGGAGTCCCTACATGGTTTAGTCATTAATGGAAATGTACATTATTAGAATACAAGTATAACATAATGCACTTGCAAAATTTTGTTTCAATGAAAAAAAAGAAAAGGGTTCTTTGAAAGTTATTACTTCATTAACATTTGTATTTCTTGAAACAAATAATAGATTATAAGCTCTCAATCAGAAATTTTAAATTTCTGCAACTACATGAAATGCAAACTTGTGTTTTATTTTCCACCAAATTCAGCCATTGGTCCATTAAATGGATATTTAATACACTTATCTGACTTCAGATAAGCGGCAACTTTCTCGAGGTTTTCGATCCTTGCATGGAATTCTTTAAGGTTGGGAAACTCGTCCAATACGCCGGGACTCATTTGCGATTGTTGATCCAACAACTCGTACATCACAAAATCAATCCAAGTAATCTATAAAATGAAATAA
The DNA here is from genome assembly GCF_020631705.1 of Daphnia magna. Taxonomy (NCBI): domain Eukaryota; kingdom Metazoa; phylum Arthropoda; class Branchiopoda; order Diplostraca; family Daphniidae; genus Daphnia; species Daphnia magna. The sequence goes on along the minus strand of NC_059188.1, from coordinate 12,016,112 downwards.
AAGAATTTCCTGCCAAACAACTAGACAAAATTATCATACATTTTCTCCTGCAAAATATGGATGACTTCCTAGAAATGTTGACATTTCCTTCAACTTCACTGACAGGTTTTTCAAGAATTCTGGTTTCAATTTTTCCTATATGTTAATAAAAGAAAAACACAGAAATTACACCACAAACACAGAAAACCAAATTTTTTGAGGTAACTTACAAAATCAGCATTGTAGCATAATGTGGACCACTTTGTTCGCATATCATTAGCTTCTGCTTCAGTCAAATCCATTCTGATGTGTTCAGCTTCTGTCTTGGGTGCCAAACCATGCTTGCGCCCCAAATACTTCAAGATGGCAAAAGTTTGGGACAGCTTAACGTCTCCATCAATAAGGTAGGGACACTAAACAGCATAACATATTATATTTAACTAAATCAGCAGAAAAAACAATAGCTGTAAAAATTACATTTGGGAAGTCCAAACCTAGGTTGAACTTATCAGCTAGCCACTCACTCCTGTCGTATTCGGGGGCAGATCCGATATTGTAACGTTTGTCTTCATGCTCGACTCCTGCGTACGCTAAGAGGAGCCGGATGGGTTGCATATACTACAAAAACAGGGACGCACACCAAATGTCAACGTAAAACATAAAGAAAATAATACATTACAAGCCTAGACTAAGAACGGATTTTGTCTTACCCCACGAATATTCCAATAACCAGTTTTGACAGACGCCATGGTGTACTCAGGTGGGGTCGATAGTTTAACGCAGGTTATTCGTCGGGAGTGAAGAGAAGAATGTGTTGCGCAGTTGAATCGCTTACGTACGAATATATACCTTTAGAGATAAAGGATGGGAAAGGGCGTGGCATCTGCGAAATAAATAAAGCATTGCCTTTTTCGTTTTCATAACGTCAGTTTAAGTACAATGTATGTAGGATGATTTTGCATATTTAATTTGTAGATAGTACCTAGAAATTCCCATTATATTTAAATTTTTTTGTTATTCCTTTAAGCAAGGAATTTGTATTGATTCGGTGGCTGCCTGGCGGGCAGCGGGCATTGATTCGGTCGATCACTGCTTGCTTCTATACAGTTCATTTTAGAATGACTAATCTGCAAGTCATGTAGAATCTTCGACGGATATGCTTTACTGCCTCCTCCGTGATATCTACAATCGACCTTGTAGATAAAAAAACTCAAGCGCATTGAAACTATCATGCTATCAAAACTGTCAATTATATACATTTATATTCGAGATTGTTCGGTGTCTCACCACACCTGCCAGCTTCTTCTTCATTATGAGTTGTCAACCAGATGCCCTAACTTAGTTCACCAAATATTGTTATCTGAAAAACGTCCTCTATTGTTGTTTCTTCACCCATTTCAGAATGTATACCATCAAAACATTTTCACGTGTGGTAACGTGTGCAACTGGAGGCTACACTCATTAAACATGTGTTTTTTACATTTCCGGTGCTATCACCATTCTACACGATAGAGCTATGAGTCCTTTCCTCTAATAAAGGTTCTAAACAAGGTTGTTTCAAAACGAACTATCGGACTTCCTCTTTCAGTGGAATCACGCTTCTGCGTGAAATTTTTCAACTATCACTTTGGTGATCGGCAGTACGTGATAATACCAAGGTTAGACAGATGGATATGTCATAATTTTTGCGGCTTTTCAATCAGCAACGCATTGAAAACCAATGAAGGATTGGGACTTTATTAGCTCTTGACTGTATCATTTGATAAAGCAAATTATATCAGATGGTTTCGTTTAGTAAACATTTATTTCAGATGGGCATAAAGGCATACGTTATTCGATACTTTCTTACAAATTGAATAACAAAAATTACGCAAGCCTATGACATTTTTTTGTAAAAGCTGCAATTGCATCTTTCACTTATATATTCTATCAAAATATAACCAATTAAAAAAAAAAGAAAACGCCACTGTCTCGTGTGTTGTTACCATCGGTAAAATTCAATCTGAACCACAACTTGGCGTTCTGTTGTTAAACTCGTTGTCTTCTAAACAAACCATTGGTGTATTAGTGGCCAGAAATAGAAAACCGTAAAATTTCTTTATAAATACCTTCGTGAAATATCGGAGAATGGAAAGTCTGGTCGAATGCTACGTAACAACATTGGGCGATCTCGTCTTCGTTCGGCGTAACCAGTGACCATATGAGCGTGATCAAAGGTGTTGAAAAAAAGTGGAGAGTCAATAGCACGCGCTGCAGCCTCCTGGTAAAATTAATGAAATTAGATTTGCATTAGTTCCCACGAGTTTTCTTTTTAATGTCGGTCAGTGTGGTGCTTTCCTTATTTTGGTTTAATGAAAAGAAAGTAAAATTAACAACTGGAAAGTATGCTGATACCTCTGTGCCAACCAATGGATCACGTGCCTGGGCTCCTCGAAATTCTTCGCGAGAATCTTGGCGCGAGGGGAGACTTGTAGGGTTGAATTGAATGTCAACAGGAAACTGTTTCTCGTTATCGTCTACGAAATCAAATTTCTTGCTGGCACCTTGAAAACAAAAGATACAAAATTAATTAGACGAAATTAATGCCATTCAGTGGTAAAAACTGTAGAAGGTGTTGGCTGATTGTGCGTAACAAAAACAGCCCCGACACACCCATGATGCGAATGTAAAGACCTTGACGGATAGGTGGAATCAACACATCACGGCTTCCGCCTTTTTTGTTGGGACAAACACAAGGTCACATGCTTTAAGAACATTCTCTCATTTTTTCGTACATACCAATTTTTTGGAACGATTGTTTGAAAATCGCGTCTATATTATCAAGAGAAGATTCCAATTCTTTGATGGCATTACTGGGACTAAATTTGTTGGCTTGGACTAGGTTTTGGTCGCCGACGCGAGGCGTCGGTGCAGCCAAAGCGCATCCAAAAATTACCAACACTGCAACCGCCTGTATTTCAAAACATAAAATTATATTGATTAGTATCTCAAATAACACTGTACGATAGTATTGGATGTACAATTTACCTTAAACATGATCACCTGGAAGCGTAAGTGGAAGACGGGAGAGCAACGAGCAGACACTGATGGTGTTGGAGTCACAACACGATGACTTTAGTGCTCGGATACGAACCATGGGAAAACCGTGGCGTCACTTTGCAACATGGAGGCGTGGTTTCAATGCTGAACGCATTGATATCCTCCCTGTTGTCTCTTAAAGAAAAATGCCTTGAGGAGATGCATAGTGGTAAACCTCTATACAGCTGCTCCTACAGCTGAACTATGAGCTACACAGATTTTTATGTTGATTACCTGTTCGCCACTAATTATTAAAAGAATAGGAAGTAGAGCAATAAGCTTCGCGCAATCATGCAAATTTGTAGAAAGTGACAGTCAGTGTGACATGTAGCTGGTGGTTAAGAAACAATTTAGTCGCAGTGCCAAAAGGCTACTGTTTAAGCAGCGTAGTCTGCCTGTGTGCGTTGGCATCCCTTTCAAATATCCCCGGTTTCCCCTTACAAAGGGGGGCGACAAAGAACAATCAGGCCGTAATTTTAAATGGTTAATGTCCCCTTATTTTTGGGGGAACGTACGACGTCAGTTGAAAGCGACTTTCTATTAATAGGCGTTACAATTTTTAGAAGGGAGAACGAACTTTGAATAAACGCTGACAGTTAAAGTGTGAAAGATTCCGCGTAATAAAGGCACTTTTACCGATTTGATTCAAAAGACCCACCTCTTAAATCTAAAGGTAAAAGCGAGCGTAATTCTTTCCACGACAATTCCAACCGAGCCAAATCGCATTGTATAGAACCCCTAGAGAAAAAACATTTTTAAACAAGAAAAGTGAAAGGTAGCCTTTCAACAACCATTTTCACACTTGTGGAATCTAAACGCTGTCATCCGTGACAGATCTCTCCAACATAACGGTTCGTTAACACCAGCAGCAAATTTGATTATAAGATCAGCCCCAAAAAATAATAATAATCGAAAAATTGCATAATGTCGAAACGGTATAATAAAATGCATTGGGCGAATCCGCATACGGTACAACCAATACGGCGAAACTTCCACCGCACTACAGCTAACCGACGCAGCTTTCTACTGAGAGAACGTACGTCAAATGAAGAACCCGCTAACTTGCGGAACTCTGTGAGGCAACACGAGAAAACAGGACATCTCTCGACTACGCGTTACCAAAATATATCGCAATATCAGTGGTTGTTTGCCTGTCGCCGTTATAACGGTAAAAGCGGCAAACTATTGAAAAAGGAAAACAAAATCAAGCGATAAAAGCTATGACTCCTTTTGGGTTCAGAGCTCCATCGCTAGCTTTTCAATTGCGTATGAATCTACAAGTCACTACTTAACAAAAACATGACCTCCATCGATATCGATCATGACGCTTCTTTTGAAAAGAAATTACTGAATATCATTGACCCCGATATTCTTAATTACCATTGGCATATGTATCAAAGACAGTAGATTAAAAGCTTTAGGTAGGCGATTTCCCAAGTTTTGAAATTGCCACGGATAAATTTCATGGTTTGACACTTCTTTGTTTTTAGTCAATTTACGCTGAAACCTGTTGATTTCTAAAACACCAACAAAAAGCTGAGTTTATATCGAATTTTTTTTTTTTACAATAGTCGTCATGATTTCGAAACGTTTTCTTTGGCAGCTCAAGTGGCGTTATTAGCACTGAGACTTTTTTTTTATCGTTCCGCAATGCGGTTTAGTAATCGTGACTGTCGGTCTCCAAAACAAAATAAAGTTTTGAAACCATCAATGGATGACGGACGGACATTCGAAATCAATTTACCAAATGGAACATTGCGGAATATCAAGAATACATGGCATCCTCAACATCACCTTTTAACACTAAAGATCGTTAACTATTTCCCGTGATTATGAGCGATTTACGAGGCGCTTTAAAGAAACGGAATATAGGGATTTGATACGGCCTGTTGGTGTTTCAGTATTTCCAGCTTTACGACAAGAAGCTTCAATTCATCTTGTTATATTGGCGTAATCCCATTACAGAAAGGCACTGTACATTTTCCAACAACGGTCGTGTAGACAACGGTCAAAACGTAGGTAATTTGGATTATATAAAAGAAAAATGAGTGGAATTAGGGAACATACACGTTGGTGACTAAAGATCGCCCGAAACGCTGCGCAAGCATCTCGTCCATATCAAGGACTGGTTTTTCATTCTCATCCTGCTCTTCTTGGCCCAGAAGACTTTCCTGTAGAGGGTCATGAAGTTCATGTTGCTGCTTCTTATTTGTCCTGCATCTTTTCAATGACTGCAGAATGATGTATGATATGCATCCGAAAACAGCAAGAGACAAGACTGCCAACAAGGCAGGTGAATATCTATGGTAATTTCAATTATTTAGTAAATAAACAATGAACAAACAAAAGTTAACCTTATTACTCTATTCCTCCAAGCAGATGTTCAAACACAGTGCTTTGCTCAACAATGACAATCGTGTTGTTCTTTTTGGTCAGTGTAACACTGCTACTGCTACGAACCACAGATTCAATATGTTCGGCCAGGTCTGTCAGGGGCCTGCACAAAGTGTCACGATCAAATTCACATTTTACCACTGTCAAATGATCTTCAGGACAAGGTGAGCAAGGAAGACATTGGCCAGTTTGTGGGTCCTTAAAGGTAACCCATTGTTCACAAAAGTCTGCTAAAGATCTTTCCACTTTCATCAGTTTAGAAGCTGTAGGTGTTGTTACCACTGGTGCACTCAACACCATGACAAAGATAAAAAGATGAAAGAAACAAGAGTAAAGTCCACCAAATGAGAACATGGGATACAATGTTGACATATTGTCAATCATTCATGTGCAGAAAATTCGTAAGATATTCCTAAGAATTTCCTAAGAATTGCTAGAGGACTGCTTCACCATTAAGCCATTAACTAGGAAATGGACATGGAAATGGGTAAAGAGGTCAATTGGGCTGGCTAGCGCCACCTAATGGCTGATTTCAAAATGGATTGACGTCAGATTGACGTGTTTTGGTTTTTCAGGAAAGGAAACCATTGTAACTTACACAGTACGTAAATATTGGATTAAAAATAAAACCCTTTTAGCTTGTTACATAAAATTAAAAATATTTATACTTATGAAAAAACATAAATTTACTAAAAATCAATATATCTTTCAGTCAGCTGGCGTGCAGACGCCGCTATTTAAAACATGACATGTCATGAGTGTGATGTGTGAACAGCAAAACAGTGTGCTTGATCAAGATTTCTTTATAAAATAATTCACCGAAACGCTGCCCAATTGTGAAATACAGTGTTAATTAATATTTCTCTCCACTGAACTTATTCTTCAAAAATGAAAAACGGATCGGCAAAAACCAAAAGCACGAAGAAAGCGGCAAAAGAAGCCGCAAAGAAATCGAAAGATGCTGGTAGCATCAGCATGAGAAATGCCCTTGCAATCCTAGTCATTATCTTCGTATTTTCGATTCTCTCACTTACATGTGTCTATAGTTGTTTTCCTGAAGTTGAAGAATCAGAGAAACAATATATCAAGCTGCCCAGAGATATTGAGGATGCAAAACATCTTGGTGCTGTTCTTTCTCATTTCAAGGATAAGTACTATTTAGAAGTTCTTGGAGGAGTCTTCATCACTTACATATTGTAAGTGCAGCTTTAAATATCATAATTTTAAAACTCATTTCTCCCTTAATTTATATGTATGTTTTTCTAGTTTGCAGACATTTGCCATACCTGGATCAATTTTCTTGTCCATTTTGTCTGGATATTTGTTCCCATTTTATCTGGCCTTGATTCTAGTCTGCTTCTGCTCTGCAACTGGTGCATCATTGTGCTATTTGCTTTCCTACTTGGTAGGGACAAAGCTTGTTAACAAATTTGCCAAAGAGAGGGCCCAGTCATGGGCCCAAAAGGTGACAATAGCTGAATTAGATTTCAGAATCATTTAACTGAAAATTTTATTGGATAACCAATAACAGGTCAATCAACACAGAAATAATCTCCTCAACTACATCATCTTTCTAAGAATAACACCTTTCTTGCCAAATTGGTTTATCAATATTGCCTCCCCAGTGATAGGCGTCCCATTGAGCCCATTCTTTTTTGGAACGTTTCTTGGTAACGAGGGCTTCGTAAACTTTTTTATTTCAAACAATGCAGTAAAAAATTATCGAAATTTATCGTTATTCACGTTTTAGGTGTGGCACCTCCATCCTTCGTCGCAATTCAAGCTGGGACGACATTGAATCAGTTGACATCGTCTAGCGATACAGTATCACTCAATTCCATATTGATTCTTGCGGCTTTCGCCGTGCTCTCGCTGCTACCGGTGGTATTCAAGCGACAACTCCAGAACAAGTTTAGCTAAAAACAACATTATCATCACAGTGTCCTCCGTACCCTATTAGACTGCAATTTTATGTTTGTTAACAAGCTTCTGTATTTTGACGGGAGATTCCATTCGAACAATGTGGTTTCTGTATTGTGTATTAATAAAAACGAACTGACATCTGTTACACTGATTTCACCACCCAATTTGTTAATCGATGCGGGAATCAGGTTCCACAATTGCCAATTGTAGTACACTATATAACATGTATGAAATTTTAGTTACAATAAAATTAAATCCTCATTTAATATACAAATCTATATCGAGATCTACTCTGTACCTTTGAGTAAAGATTTGTGCAACTGCCATCCGTCGATCAGTGTGTCCTTGTTAATAGCTGTGTGAGTACCTCGAGGCATAACTTAGGGAGTTGAATACGCAAGTGATGAAAGAGGTGAATAGAACAAATACTATCAATATGGCTAATGGAAATAACATATACCATAATTAGTGGCTTAGTTACACGCAAATTAAAGGTTGAACAACCTGTATGCCCGAAGTTCTCGGTGCGGTAGGAGGTTACTCAAATTCCAGAATCGGTTCGAGATGAATCCACCAAGAAATTGCAATAATTTTCGGCTCATTTTTGAGTGAATTTCCTTGATACCTCCCAATATTGGTTTATCGCTGGTATCCTAGACAAACAATAGAAGATTTGCGTGGGTCCCGCTAACTGGTATAAAATACTGTGAACCTTCACGATGGGGATACTACCGCTGTAACATACAGTCGGTGATTTAATGACTGTTGATTTCTCCTTCTTAAGTTCGATTACTTGAGTGTAAGACCGACGATCAACAAACTTTTGTCCGTGTTCGCCAAACAGGTTTGAGATGAGGCAACTTTCTTCACGCAGACCTGGAGAAAGGATGTGTTAGTTTAGAATGCCCTAGTACGTTTAAAAGAGATGAAAATTACCTGTCAGAAATGGGTAGGCAAGCCAAAACAGGCTTGTGACAGGATAGACATAGTCTTGAATATTTTTTAGATACCACATTTGTGATAGTTTGTGAGTCAAAGAAACAGTGTACAATGCAGTCAGTAGAACAAAGAAGCAGGATGAGGGATGTGATGCTGGCATGACTGTTTGAAAAGTGTTTCCAAACTGCAAAATGATGGAGTCAGCCAGGGGATTATTCTCCTGACTGACTCCCTTCACGTTTTTTTGGTTCTCTTCAGTTTGATTTTGGGGATCTGTTAACTGGACAGAGAGAACCATCGGCTCTTCATCCTGTGAGGGAGTACTGCTGTCCTCGAGCCAATCATCATCTTCATCCTGAAGCATTGCCATCAACTGGTCGGTGCTGACTGACACAGTGTTAGTGGTAGCTTCTGGTTCTGGCTGCTGTTCATGAACACCATTCATGGCAGAGGAATGGCCATTGACTTCCACTGCATGACCATTTGGCACCTGGCTGGATTGGCTCCTCTGCTTAACATCATTCATGACCTGTCTAAACATCTCAGTAAAATTTGAACTGAGATCGGCAAAGGCTGAGTCCGTTGCCGTATCCCAAATATCTGCTACTTCGCTCTTGTACCAGTCGAGGATATCGTTCTCCGAAACGTCTTCATCGTCGGAATCCATCATCTTACAGAAAAACCTACTGCGTTAAATGTGACACATCCAACCGGCTTTCCTATCAAGGCGTTATATAACTTAAGCGATGACTTCGTGAGCAACCATTAACTACTATTCAAACATTTCAAATTACAAAGAATACAAACATGCCTTTGTATGATACAACTTGACTTTGAGCGGCGTCAGCTAAACAGACGTCTGTCAACTGTCAAGAAGAAAATTCCCTTACAGTGGCGACACGACGGTATTTTTAAGAACTATTTTGATTAGGCGGGAAATCGCAACGAACCCATGAAACAAAGAGTTGCATCGACTGTCTAAAAGTGTCGACAGCGAACAAACTCGAATAATCAGAGCAGTGATCAAACGTCTTTACAGACTTCCTCATTTGTCGATGATTGGGAATTCTGCCGTTGCTGTATGCAAACTTGAGCACGTACTGCATCGGTAGCCCATTGTGCCGACCTCTTTTGATACAACTTCAAGTGGCACTCGCTTCTTCCACAGATTATCTATCATGGTTGCATACGTCCTTTTGAATGAACTGCATGGTAACAGTTCCTTTCACCCTGTTTTGTTTAGGTACGGATTAGGTTGGATATCCAACTGCATTTTATGCTACTGTTTTTACCAAGTACCTTCATCCCCCTTCGTCACATACAGTCGAAAAGGATCTAATCGGATGGATTAATTTTAAGATCGGTGTGTATTTCGAGTTCATTTTCCTTTTCTTTAAATCTTAATGATAATAATACTTAATGTATTAACTGTACGGGTGAAACAAAGAAAGAGTCTGGGTTGGGAAGTATCAGCACAAGGGAATGGGCTGAACTTGTGAGGAGAAGAACAAGTTTTCTTGATATCTTTCACAAAAAAAGTAGTAAAACAAAAACTAAACAAGTAAAAGCCATATTGCGAGTCAACTGATGACACTTTCGATAACCATGGACGTTACACAAGGCTTCCCTCCTTCTCCGCCACCCTATTTTTAATTTATAAATTTTTTTAAATTGAATTCTATCATTTAAAATTTGTTTTCTTTTTTTCAGTTCCACCTGTTTAAGAAAACAGTAATCCGAAACTCAAAGGAATCAAACTAAAATGAATTTGACTATTGAATCAATGAAATGATTGAGAATTGGGAATACGGGCCACGAGAAAGGTTTCGTAATGCAGCTGTGTCCTCTACTGTTGAAAGAAATACAGGAGCCTACGAAAACTGGCCAAAGAAATAAAGAAAAGATGTAGATCGAAAGAAGAAAGATATCAGAAATGTCGGGAACGTGAAGAATCAAGTGAAGGGAGTTAGAAGAACAGAAAAGAAAAAAAAAATAAAGTTCCCGATTGAGTCGATTATCGATCCCTACACACCGCCACACACACGAGATGATTAACACGATTATTGCAACGCAATCATTTGTCTTAAATAAATGAATCGGGGTTTGGAAAATAACCTAGAAGATTTTTGTGAGTGTCGAGACGCCGAAAATCTTGTGTGAGACGAGTGAACGTATATGCATCACTCGCCATTGTTTTGCCTATCAAAAGGTACTGAGATTGTTGGACGAGGTGTACAGGTTAGAAAAATGATTTGCAATTACGTTCTAACGAGTTTCCTTCTTTTTTGAAGTCATCGACTGGAATGTCTCGGCTTCTATTGTTTGACTTAAGCATAGAGAGTTTAGATTTTTCGTTATTTATTTACTAGGTGGATCATGTGTTTGTATGATTGGATTTCAAAGGCAAAAATGAACCAGAAAAAAAAAATCCAGTCCAATAAATAATGATGAAGCTAAAATAACAAACAAAAACTGAACTCAAGATTGTTTAAACGGCAGTAAGGTCTTTCCTCGATTGTTTTGTTGTATCAATATTTTTCTTTTTTGCTTAACTTTCTTCTTGAAAACGAAACGATCGTGTTTCGGGCTCTAATTTCACTCTCAGATTTCTTTCTTCCTACTTTCATAGTTGGATGTTATTGGAAAAAGGATCGAACAGATCGTTTTTCCAGTATGTTTTTTTTGTTGTTGTTGAGAGAAGATGACAAACTACACCAACGCAAAGCTATTCGATCGAGGAACAGACAAGAGCAGAAATGACTATATCCAATAGCAATACTCCCAAAGTGCTAAAGAAGAGAGATTGAAAAAAAAGAAAGAAGAACGGGCCTGTCGATATGATCGAGACATCAGCTACACGAGCGGAAAAAGAGAATAGATGTTTTACTATTTAAAGGAGCTGAAATGACGAGAGAAAAGTTGCAGCAGCATCCAATTTGAATTGGCTTCGACTTCACCCAGAACTCGGGTGGAGAATCACGTCATATATTTTCGAATCATTTTCAGAGAAACAAATGAAAAGACGAGTGGTCTAAATTTGTTTAGCTGCAAGTCGTGAAGAAAAATATAAAGAAAGAAGAAAAACAACTTCAACGAAATTTGTTTGATTTTTTTTTTTTGTTTTTTGTTTTATGGCTGTACGACGACAGTTTCGGCCATTTTCTCTCTTATTATTTTCGTTCCGTGTCTATAACTACATGACGTTTCCGCAAAATAAGAGAGAAAGATAAGAAGGTAAATGAGGAGAAAGATGTGTTTGTTGAATGGAGGATTGTAAAATTACAAAACCAAAAAAAAAAAGAGTGTAAAATTGCTGGACGAATTGAGAAATTAATTGCATAAAATGAGGAGAAGAAAAAAAATTAATCGGGAGAAAAATCGAAATAGAACAAACGTAGGGATTGGTGGAAACGTCCTGATCGACGAATTCCTCGGAAGTAAATCAATCATTAAAAAAAGATAGTAATAATAGAAATGGGGCGGGTGTGAGTGTGTGTGTGTGTGAAAAAAAAAAAAAAATTCAACAACGGTAGATTCAATCCACTGATATACATCAAAAAACTTATTTTTTTTTTCTTACTTTTTTTTGCGTAATAAATGCCTCCGAGACAACAGACGGCCTTTAAAATTTTTTTTTATCGCTACTTGTACTACGGGATTTTTTTTTTCTCTCTTTTGCTTCTTTGTAAATACTTCACATTTCTTTGTTCTTCTACTTTTTCTTTTTGTTGGTTGTTGCTCTTTGCGTCTCGCCCTCGTCACATCGATCGTGACGTAAAAAGTCCGAAATTTGCGTTTTTTTTTTTTTTAAACCTCCTACATCCTCCCTCCCACTCACATCCCCACTATGCCAGATAAGAACGCTGTGAAAATTGGGGGAGGGGCTCTTATTGGATAATAGACTAAGACGAAAAGGGTCGGTAGGGGGGGCGCCAGAGAGTGACAGAATTTTGCATGGAAAAGCCAAAATTGAGAGAGACAAAAAAGCTTCATCGGGGAAACATATCGGCCATTTGAAATGTGTTCGTCAAAAAAAAAGAATGGAGAGAAACGACCGAGATTCGGTGAGACGTTGAGGTCATCGGGTACTTTTTTTTTGTTTTTTGTTTTTTTTTGTTTTTTTCAAAGATGGTTTTCAGTGGACAGAGGGAGATTCGAAATTTTTGGGGGTTTTCTTCCCTCGATAAGGACAGAAAGGAAAATCGAAAAGCCATAGAAAACATACACACAACAAAAACATGATCGTTAATAAAAACAACAACCAACAACGCAAGTACGTCCCTCTGTACACACTCAAAAGATTGGCGTCATGATTATTTTTTCCTTATTTGTTTGTTTGTCCCCCCTTTCGTTTGCTTTCTTCTTCTTCTTCTTTATCTACCTGCAAAAAGGATTTCAAGAGATTCGGGGTGGGGTCAGGAAGAGAAAGCAAAAACAAAAATGACCATCGTGTAGGACCAGTCCCGAAATTGCACTGTGATGAGTCCCGAGCGATCGTCAAAGACGACTGTGTCAATAAAAAAAAAAAAAAATACTACGTATTGTTAAATTAACTTTTGTTTTTGTTTTAAAGCTTCCACCGCACGAATGTGAATGTGTGGTGAGTGTGTGTGAAAAATGTGTCATAGCGATTTTAGCCCTTGATTTGTTTCTGGAAGAAAAAAGAAGAAAAAAACCTTCGTTAGAGATTCAAACAGGGGGGTAGGGGGGTAGGTGGAGGGATCCTTCAATTTTTGCTAAATGAAATGAATTGGCAGGTCGCAACGCAGTAAGTTCTCCGATTCTTCTGATTCATCTTGCTCCTAATGATGGTCGAATGTTGCTGCTCTTTCTTGTATGTCATTTTTGTTTCGCCTTCTTCTTCTTTTTGTTTGCTATTTTTCTTTCTCTTTTTTAATAGTACGTCTCTCTTTCGACCCATCCGCCCGGATTGCGACGCAAGATGAATTTACGGCACTCGTCGTAGACGAAGATCAATATCGAGAAAGGAATGGCCGGCAGCCACCAATTGATCCTGCAAATAGGCAAGTGCAAATGGAAACGAGATTTCGTTTTTTAAGTAATCAAAAGCGACAACAAACGAGGGGAGGGCACTATGAAAGTGGACCACTCACTTCAAAGGGTACATGCGGAGACCCTTGTCCATGCCGGGAGTGTACGAAAGGAAGGCTGCCATAGCTGTCTCGAAGAGAAGACCAAAGTTGAGGACGTGATTGCGCATGCCTGAGAAAAGAAGGCATTAATCGCGAAATGTTCATCTTTCATTTCTAGGGTATTTTCACTTACCCTGGTGCAGGATCGAGTTGCGTCTGGTCTTGCAAATAATCAAATCGGCCCATTGCACTACGACGATCGATACGAAAAAGGCCGTGTGGCAGGTATACTCCAGCTGTTTACGAGCGTCGTAAGTCTAAAAAAAGAATTCATTCATTCATTTTGTTTTTTTGCCCCAGACGTGAAGAGATTGTGCGTTTTTAAAAGCAGCTTGCTCGCTCCAGCCAAATGAATCATTCTAATTTACCCATTCTTGGCCGTAAGAGTCTTGGAGATCATTGACGGCGCGCGAGTCCCAGTTCTTGCGGATGCCAAACAGCAAGTCGGGCCGGAATCCATTTTCGGCCATGATGACAAAGTAGACAAAGAAGCCAGCCGATGCTTGGATCATACCGACTTGGCCGTAAGCCATGGAAATCAACCTTGATTTTTTTTTTTTGGAGAGGAGGGGGTTAAAGAATGAACGAATAAAACATCTGTTTTTTTTTTTTAAACAAAAATTATGTAACAAAAGCATTTGACTATTTCTCAACACATTACGTGTCCTAAGAATGTTCCATTCAAATTATAAAAAAAAGAGTAAAAATAAACAAATCAAAAGAGAGACATCCAGTTGTTTGGCAACTATCAATCTCAACTTTTGTAAACTTTCCTTTTTTTAATAATCGACGACAAACTGTTACTTGTTTTAGTTCAAAAGATTCTCCAACACATTTGTTTTTTAATAATTTTGTCAATTGGGTTTTGTTTGTTTTTCTCCCCTCCACAATGTTGAAGGGATTATTTGTTTAGTTGTTATGCAGAAGCTACCAAAGGAGGGAAATAGGGAAAAACTCTTGAAAGATCAAATAAAAAGAACACAAAATCAATCACGAAACTAGAGAAAACGTTCTACAATAAAGAAGAGAGAAACCACCGCACAAGGAAATGAAAAGAAAAAGAAAAAAATGTGCCATAACCCACCAGAGAAGAATATCGATTGATCCAAACGAATTAAAAAAGTATATATAGATTAAAAGCCTTGTATGTTGGCGATGATATATTACCTTATCGTCAGGCGGTGGATCTTTTTTTTTTTTTTAATTAAGAATTTAAACTAATTGATATAATCTTAACAAATTTCAAAGCTACAGCTAATGATTGAATCATTTTCTTTTTCCCACCCTAATTCACAATTCTTGATTCTAAAAAAAAAAACGACACGTTAATAAAAAAATAAAGAACAAAAAAAAAAAAGAAGAGGGGAGGGGGGCAAAATGGAATCTTATCCGACAACCTTACCTGTAATTGACGAGCTTATCGGTGAAAGGATTGCGTGGCTGGCGCTTCATGATATCGGACTCGGCAGCCTCGTAGGCCAGAGAGATGGCAGGCACCTAAGTGACGGAGCATAGGCCACGAGATACATTCTCTCTCATTGTCTAATCTGTCATCTCTCTGTTCAACTAAAACTACCTCTTCGAACCGTGCTGATCAAATCAAAATTGGCAAGGAAATTCGCCTCTAAATCTATCGGCCCCATTCCTGACCCGCGAATGTCTTACAAGTGCAACTCATCCGACTAGAAACTAAGCCCATGTCCGTCGGATCCCGCGCATCGTTTGGAACGTACTCACCTTTGCCAACGCCCATCAATCTGCCACCAGATGGGCAATAACAAGAGTCTAATTTGTTCTGTAAAGGTGATCTTGTCCAGAAGCGAACAACGAAAGCGGACGGAAGGAAAAATAGAAAAGCCAAATTGAAATGACACCCATGCACGTAATAGATAAAAGGAAACGGACTAAATGAGAATAAACACGCAAGTCTAGATAGAGAGGAAGGAAAACAAATGGAACAGAATAATAAAAAAAATAAAAATAAAAAATAAAGAATAAAGAACGTGTTTCCCCGGGGTTGGTGATGATAATTGGGCAGGAGATTTGGTATGCGTTCCAGTCTGTTTTGGCTTACCTTTCGTTCACTAGTTTGTCGGTGAATGGATTTCTTGGCCGACGTTTCATGATATCCGATTCGGCTTCCTCGTAGGCTAAGGAAATAGCGGGGACCTGGTAGTTTGGTGATCGGTGTCGTGGGTAGATGGAGATTTCAAGTAACCAACAACAAAAAAAGAAACCGGGGGGTGTCGACAGTATTCACGCACACACAAAGGACACGCGCACACACAGACGCACAAAATCAATAAAGAGAGAAAAAGAAAAATCCAAAATCAATTAAAATTGAAAAATGAAAAAATTAGAAAGAAAAAAGGGAAAATTTTCAAATGTAAAACAATCAACCGGGCCGGCAAAAAAAAAAAATGCAATCATTTTGATATGCAAATATTATGTAAAACTTTGATCTTTTCGCAAAGTAAAAAAAAAAATTTAATAAAATTTGACTAGCCATTCGATCAGAATAAATTTCTTTTTACCGGCCAGGCACATCGAAGATCACATGCTCATATTGAATTTAAGAAATCGCCGGGGGGGTTCCCATCGACAATGAGCAACACTTTTTTCTATCAGCTTAACGTGGAATGTGAGGTAACAAAATGAAACGAAACGCAAACCAAAAATTAAAAACGAACGGCCATTTTTTGTTCCCCCCCTTTCCCTACATCTTTTTAAAAAGGCTTGAAACATGGAACGGTTACACTGAGCGGCAGCGGCCGTGCAAGTAATAAAAAAAAAAAAAAACATGAAGGGAAGGGAGGAGGGACACACAGAAAACTCATCAAAATTGCTCGACCCATCCCACTGGCCGAAGCGCGTTCCAGTTGGCGACGATCCATCAAAATGAAAGAAGGGGGGAAGCACCAATCAGGCCACAACGACATCCAATATATTAGAGAGTGTGCCGTCCACATAGTGCAAATAAAAATAGATAAAAGCCACCCAACGTTGCGCTCTCGCGTCCATTCTTTTTTTTTTTTTCCTTTTTGGTGGGCCCAATCTATTTGTCAAACGGTGATATTGGACAGCAAAGGGATGAACGAGATTAACACGGCGCTAGGTAGAGGGGGAGCCATGCACCAACCACTGACCTGACCTGTAGTTCCTTCTGCATCATTTCTTTTTTTCCCTAATTGCTTGCACACACACACACACACACACACAGACACACGCGGGAGAGATGGTATTATGTTTCGGATTATTTTTTTAAGGGCTGATAATTCTCGCACACCACGCCATCTTCCCCACCACAAGATAAGCCTCCCCCCCCTCTCCAATACCTTTCATTGACTAATTTATCCTTAGTGGGGCTACGAGGTGGTCGCTTCATGATGTCGTTTTCAGCCGATTCGTAAGCCAAAGAAATGGCCGGTACCTAATGTTTGTTTTTTTGTCGGTTTTGTTTTAAAGAAAAAAATTAGAATTGGGGGACATTTCCAATTTCAAACAATTCCCGCCCCTCGCGCGCACGGTCAAAAGACAACAAGACATACGTGAGAAGGTCTAGCTGAAAGTGGTGATTCGATTATCTTAGAAGTAGGAGAAGGGACGAAATGTCTTACCATGTCGGTACCCAAATCGATACACAAGATGGTGACGGTGCCGAGCGGCAGGGGGATGTCGCAGCAGATGAAGAGCAAAAAGGGCGAGATCTCGGGGATGTTGGACGTCAGCGTGTAGGCGATGGATTTCTTCAAATTGTCAAAAATCAATCGACCCTCTTCGACGCCGGTAACGATAGAGGCAAAGTTGTCGTCCAACAAGATCATGTCGGCGGCCTGTTTCGAGACGTCCGAGCCGGCGATACCCATGGCGACACCTAGCGGTCAAAACAACAACCACGCCCAATGAAAAATGCCCAATTTCCATTTTCAAGAGCCGAATTTTTTCAAAATTTAAAAAAATAAATCCAAAATCCATCCAAGTTTCACGTACCGATATCGGCTTTCTTCAGAGCGGGCGAGTCGTTGACACCGTCGCCCGTGACGGCCACGATGGCTCCTAGTCGTTGGCAACCCTCTACGATGATGAGCTTCTGCTGGGGGGACGTGCGAGCAAAGACGATCTCGGTGTGGTTGCGTAGGACGTCGTCCAAGTCGTCGCTGTCCATGTCACGCAACTCGCCCACCGTGAACGACGGCAGCCTTGGCTAGACGTTTGTCAACCTCTTCGACGGGGATGTTGAGTCGCTGGGCCATGTCCTCGACAGTTTCATTGCCCTCAGAGATAATGACCGACGGATTTGGCGATGGCTTTAGCAGTGATGGGGTGATCACCCGTCACCATGATAACTAAGTAGAGACGAAAACAAAACAGAAAACAAAAAAATGAAAAAGACATCGTCAAGTGGACCGTCAAATGATTGCAATGAAAAGGAAAGGAAAGAAGATTACCTTTAATGCCGGCCGAGCGACACTTGGCAACAGCGTCGGGCACGGCAGCGCGGGGCGGATCGATCATGGAAATGAGTCCGACGAAGCGGAGTCCAGTCAGCGGAAAGTTGGGGTCATCAGCGTTGAAAGCGTATCCCTTGGGGAACTTGTCCAGCGGTAGGTAAGTGTCGCAAAAGCCGAGCACTCGCTCGCCCAGACCGCCCAGCTCCATGTAGGCCGTGTTGAACGCGTCCCTCATCTCGTTGTCCAGCGGTTTCTCGACGCCGTTCAGCAGGATGGTCGAACACACGTCGAGGATACGCTCGGGCGCTCCCTTCATGGCCAGGAAATAGCGGCCGTCGTTCTTGTCCTCGTTGTCGTGGATGGACACCTGGTACTTGTTGGTCGAGTTGAACGGCACTTCGCAGACCTTCTTGTTGCGCGCGCGGATGGCCATGGCCTCACCGGTGGCCAGCTCGATGCATTTGAGGAGAGCGGCTTCGGAGGCGTCGCCATTGACTTCGCGTTTCAAAATCGGGATATTGTCCTGACCGGGTTTGAATTCAGCGCGGCTGCACAGTCCGGCAACGCGGGAAAGGGCTTTCCATCCGCTGCTAGTCTTGTCGTATTGGGCACCTGTTTATTTTAATTTATTTATTTATTTTATTTTATTTTTTTTTTCAATTTCAAATTGCCGATTTCATTTGATTTTTGTTCTAAATTTTAAATGATTTCAAACAGTTGAAACTAACCAGACTGATCTTCGGTAGTGTCGGCTTCGATGATTTGGCCGTCGAACCACATGTGGGCGACGGTCATGCGGTTCTGCGTCAGCGTTCCAGTCTTGTCGGAGCAGATGGTGGACGTCGAGCCGAGCGTCTCGACGGCTTCCAAGTTCTTGACCAGGCAATTCTTGCTGGCCATGCGCTTGGCCGTCAACGTCAGGCAGACGGTGACGGTGGCCAGTAGACCTTCGGGCACGTTGGCCACGATAATGCCGATCAAAAAGATGACGGCGTCCAGCCACTGGTAGCCGAGAATGAGGGCGATGACGAAAAACGTGACGCCGAGGAAGACGGCCACGCCCGTAATCAGGTGGATGAAATGGGCAATCTCGCGAGCGATGGGGGTCTCGCCAGAGCTCAAGCCGGAAGTCAATCCGGCGATGCGACCCATCACCGTATTGTCCCCGATGCTAATGACGATGGCGCGGGCGGTACCTTTTTAATGGTGGCGTTTTAATGATGACAATCATTTCCAATTTGCATTGATTCTTGACTTTGACTTACCTTCAACGGCGTTGGTGGAGAAGAAAGCCAAGTTTTTAGTCTCCAGCGGATTTTCTCATTGGTGTACTCGCTGCTGCGGCTCTGCGGTTCCGATTCGCCCGTCAGCGACGAGTTGTCCACTTTGAAGCTGCGCGCCTCGATGATGCGAATATCGGCCGGGATGCGGTCACCGAATTTCACCTCGACAATGTCGCCGATGCAAATCTCTTCGGCCTTCATCGTCTGCTTGAGGCCTTCGCGCACCACGACGGCGTATTGCGGCACCATGTTCTTGAACGACTCCATAATCTTGTTGCTTTTGCTCTCCTGGTAGTAGGAGAAGACACCCGTCACGACCACCACGGCCGTCAACACGATGCCCAAGTACAACTGTTGTCCAAACAAAGATTGGCATTTTCGAAAACAAATTTTAAAAAGATAGAAACGAACACATTTGAATATTCATAGAACATCCCATTATTCATAGAATGGCAATATCGACGTACAAAAAAAAAAGCATGGCACGGTTGCCTAGGCAACCGTCCCCCCTCCCCAAAAAAAAATTGTGTTCTGTTAGATCCATTCAAACTTTAAGCGATTGAAAAAAACAAAAATGGTTCTATTGCAAAGTGAAGGAGAAAGGAAGACTTACGTTGTCACCGAGGACGTCCTCTTCGGTGCTGACTTCGATCGAATAGGCGACGAAGCAAAGGATGGCACCGACCCACAGCAGCATGGAAAAGCCGCCAAAGAGGTTCTTGCAGAATTTCACCCATTCGGGCGTCGTCTTCGGCGGCGTCAGGGCATTGGGACCGTCGCGTTCAAAGATGGCCTTGGCTTGCGCTGTAGTCAAGCCCTGATTCACACAAAATCAAACACCAGTTCAAGCAAAACGATTTAAACATAATCTCGTCATTTGCCCAGCGCACACAAAAATGATTACGTTCCACAGTGTGTCTGTGTGTAAGGCTTATCTTCGGCGCCATTACCTTATAAGAACACTCCCTCCCCCCTTTTTTTGTTTTCAATATTTTTGATCTTGTTAGTGGTACTAATAAGAACATACACATCATATGTGCGTGTTTGTGCAGATCCCACTCAAAGAAAAATGGGAAAAGCGCTGGACAAGGGTCGACATGGCAACGAAAAGCGTCGCTTCTTTTTTTTTTTAGCTGACTAGACGACTAGAAACGTCCAAGAAGATACACATAAAGGGGCTTCTCATCGATCGGGAAAAGCCCCGACGAGTCGCAGCGAACTGCCACACCCACTGCATCGTTCATGGGGGGAGTGGAGTGGATGGCAAAAGAAAGAAAAAAAAAAAGATATCGAGTGTATGTGTGATTTGCCCATGTGGTACCTTAGGAAACGTTTCAGTCTAGCGGAAATAAATAGAAAGAGGAAAGACGTCGGGGGGGAGAAAAGATGGAACTGACCGTCTCGGGATTGGTGCCCAGTCGTTGGTAGAGCTCCTCGATGGGGATCTTGTGATCGTCGATGTCCAGTTCCTGCTTCAACTCGTTCATGTCTTTGCCCTTCTTGGGCGCCTTTTTGCCAGCGCTAGGCGCCGCATCCTTTCGCCGATACTGCCATGTAAAATAAGCAAAATTCAAATGAGATTTTCTCAATTTTTTTTTAAACCATTTCGAACTCGATTTTCCGTGCCTATCCACTGTGTGCGGTCAAACGAGCCAGACACAAGTGCGTTAGGCCAATAGAATTTAATTGCCCTTCCTTTTCTTCTCCGCAATTGGCCCGTGGCGGAGAAGCAGAGCGCCACATTGGCAAATTGCTTGAAACATTACCTTGGCAACACCATCGGCACGGAGGCAATCGTCGGGTAAGGTGGCTGTGGTAGCCGTCCGGTACGAATCCGCACGACCGTACTACACGTATGCAAATGCAAATGCAAGGCAAATCAAAAGGGGAGGGAGGCAGGCAGGCAGGCAGGCAAATCATAAAAAAACAACAAACAAACAAAATAAATTGACAAATTAAAACGATTTCAAGTAAAAATAATGAAACATACACGTCAAACATAAACTGATGGCAAAACATTGCAAATGAATGTAATTTTCAGCAATGATTCATTTTCGATTGCTTCATTTCAAAATGGCGGCTATAGCGCAAAAGATTTAATCAACTAAGGCCAAATGTTCTGAAATCACGTGAAATGTACCGCAATGACGTACGGGAAAAAACAACAAAAATAAATGAAATAAACGAGCGTGAAATCCTGGAAACGGATGTGGGGAAAGAAAGAGAGCGGGTTCTCGTCGGTGTAGTACAACCGACCGCTGGATATAAATACAAGGAGAGTCACATTTGAGTACTGGAAATCGATGCCAAAAAAAATAAATAAAACGGCTGGACGGGCTGGCGCACCGGAATCCTATTTTTAGACATGGATTCACTTCTTGCGGCTTTAAGTTGTTATGGAAGGCGCAACTATAAGAGCGAAAAAGAGTTGCGTCAGAGCTCAACCAATAAAAAAGGGGAGATAAATATTTTAATTTTCCGTTTGAAAAAAAACGACAAATGACCGTCCACTTGTCACTCAAAGAGAACCAAACCCGAAAGCGCCACACCTGCCCCTATCTAAGAAGAGCTTAACTAATGAGCCCTGTATCCAACTTTGTAACACTGCGGCTCTCGTCGCTTTAATCAAGCGCAACTATTTGCATAGAGCGGCGGCGGTGGTGGTGGTCATTAAGAGAAGAGCCTCTCTCTTCGGCCTCCTGTTCTTTTCGATGGCAAACATGTCGGGCGATGGGCAAAACTTGTCATCGCTGCAGACGGAAAACGTCATCGACGTTTTCTTTTTGGATATGTCACCACATGCAGTCAGACTCGCATCCCGCAGTGCTCAATCGATTTGGCCGTTGGTGCAGCGAGTTGATCGTTATTTCCCTACTGTTTTTCTATCCCTACTTTCGGATAGAGAAAGAAGAAAGAAAGAAGGGAAGCCATAGAAAAATGGCCTGATTATACTTACAATGTACTTGGGGTGTAGTAACGACGACTGCAGCACCGTCTGCACCGACAACCGTACAGCGTTACCTAACTTCCCCCCTGCTGTTCTTCGAGAAAAACACGCAAACTAACTATTCAACAACACTAACGTCATGATGACCGTCGTGTTTCCATGGAGATTTCGGAACAATGTGCATGCAGACGTCTATTCTCACATTTCGGTGGCGGGTAGGGGGGAGGGGAGACGAAATGAAAAGGGGGGGGAAAGAAAGGCAAAGAGATGGGGGGAGGGAGAATTCGTGAGTGATAAGGTGCACGCAAAACTCACGAACAGGGTAGCAGAATAATCGAAAATAATCTCAATCAAGTCCAATACAAAACATAAAAAAAATTTAAAAAAATGGTGGATATGCAAAACAGCATACCACGAACGGTTCCAACCGGAAACATAACGCAATGATGACTAACCTCAGGCATGATTGGTAATTGGACGAACCAGACGAATTTTTTTACGATGACAAAGGATTTCTGTTTCGATTTCTTTCTAATAGAAGGCACCACCCACCACACCGTCACAACGTTTTAGTTTTGTTCGGGTATTCCGTTTTTATTTTTCTAAATGCAATTTCTTTCAGATCGCAGATGTCTGATGAAGACAAATCAAATTTCCTGCCGAAACACAAACACACACATACACACAACTCACGCACAAATCACGGAGAGAGAAAAAAGGCCGCGCCAGAAACCCACACACACACAAAAAAAAAACAATTTTTTTTTTTATTTTTTTGTTCTTTCCTTCCGTTTTCCCCCCCAAAAAATTTGGACTCGACGGACAACTGGCCGAGCAGACGACTCCGGCACGACTGACCGACTTTGCCGTCGTTGAACTTTTTCTCTCATTTTATTTGATTTTTTTTTTAGTTCTTAGTTCCCTCCCACCCCTTGTCCGGCTATCGGGTAGAACTCCTCCCGGAGTTGATATTGCGCACGCTCGGGTCGCAGAAGAGCGAAATAAAAGTGCCCGCCAGAATGCGCCACCATCGCACAGTTTTCTAGTTGCAAGATTTACACACTTTACGTTAGCGCAGGGAAACGAACGGGAAAAAACATTTCCATTTTGCCATAGTAACAGACGACTGGCAAAATCTAGATAAATAAATCATCTTCTTTTGTCATCTTTTGCATATATTATACATACATGTAATGTGTAACAAGATGAAACGGTCTCGACGGATCAAAAGAAATACAAATAATTGATTGCGATTCCCTACATTTTCACGCGATGGCCTCGGCGAAACGGGAGGCAAGTTGATGAAATAAGAGCACTGGCAGTTTATTAATAGTTAAGTCCCACCAGCCCCGTTGGTTGGCGCTGGCATATGTACCCACACACACACACACACAGATGCATCGTTTCGCTTATTATTTCCTTGCTTATGTTTCCGTTCAACGGCTGCAAAAATTCTTCTCCTTCCGTTCTCCCTCGCCCGAAACAAATGCAACGCGATGCACTCGCAAAGATAACAAAAGAAAGAAGAAAAATGTGGATCTGTCGGAACGACATTACTGCAAGAAGAAAAGGCGCATGCTGCCACAACTCGATATAATAAATAAATAAATAAAAATGGACTGACGTAAAAAGAAAGCATCTAATACAGTCTCGAGTTGCTGCAGCTCCTCTTTCAATGTTGCCTACTCAACAAAACATATTTTTTTTTTTTTGTGTTCCTTGTCAACTGTCGTAGACTTTTGAATCCCGGACGGCGGAATGGCGGAGGATGTCGCAGATAAAAATGAGACAAGGCAACACACACACACACACACACACACGCACGCACACAAAACTAAACAAATTGTGAACAAAAGAGATTGCAGTGTAAGCGATTTAAATAAATAAACTGTTATTCATTGTGCGCTGAAAGAAAATTCAAACGGATCGATGGGATTGGCGCAATTCCAATTCGATTTTTTTTTTTTCAATAGGAGCGCGAGCACTAGTGGCAAAGAATCCTCTCAAAGATGGCGCAACGGCCGTGTGGGTGGGGTTTAGTTTCCAAAATAAATCTTGCAAGCGAAAAAAGGAGCAAACCTTCCAATTTCTTTAATAGAATTGGCTCCACAAACAAAACAAAACAAAATAAAAAAGAGAGGGAGGGAAGATTTTACTGTCGTGATGGTTACACGCTATAATGTTATGTCACACAGGAGACGAGGAATAATAGAAAAGCCCCACCACACGGCCGGAATCAATCCGAGCCAAGAGCTCGATTGCCCCTTTTATTATCTCCATCCATCTGGCCATAATCGATTGTTTTTTTCGTTTGTTTTCTTTTCTTTTCTCTTCTTCCTATTGCTAAAAACATAATCACTTTCAGTGCCAGTGGAACACTACATGTACCGGTTAGGAGGGAGGCAAATGCGATTGTCAGGTTTCCCGCTGATTGGATCAAGTCGAGAAAAGAAAAAGAAAAAAAAAAGAGTTTCAAATTTCACGATCCTAGGACTCTGTAACCCACAGCACCCAAGCATTTTTTTTCTCCCGCAAAGCTCAGTGTTATTACACGCCATCTGGAGACCAGACGCTTGGCCATCAACAATTTTCATTTTTTTTTTTTTTTAAGTTTTTCACGCTCGGAAAAATTCCCCTACCCAATCGGATCAAACACACATGCAGACAAAAGATCAGTTCACACAAGCTGCTCGGCTCTTCTCCCTTATACAACCAAAATGGATTTCCCTTCGAGAAACTTCGCTTAGATATAGAGATGATACAACCTACATCCTTGAGCTTCAATCTTTCTTTTCCTGGGGAAAAAAGCAAAAAAAAATGAAAAGCTTCCGGCCTTTATGTTATCCGATGGGACCAAGCTGCTAGAGAAGGGGGGAAGACCAAATCAACTACAAGTAAAGAACGAAAAACTTAAAGAGTGAGCTTTGACAGATTGGCGTTCATCCCCAGCGCCATCGCGTGACGTCAAAAGATTTTGTTGTCGTTGAATATTTCTGATTAAATATGCGCAAAAATGTCGATTTCTTTTTCATTTTTTCATAGACAAAAAAGACGGGGCCGCATAGACACAGGGATCAGTCCACTACACCATGGTAACACACACAGACACAAAAGGGGGGAATCCGGGTGACAATCCCAATTTTCTATCCATCCAAAATGGCAGATTCAGCGAATGAAAAAGCAAAATCTAATAGACGACAATAAAAAATAAAATAAAAAGAAGCAGCTAGTCTAAATAGCAGTGACTTTTGCACTACCCCCCAATATCGACGACATCAATCGACGCGAGCTTCATTTCCATTCTTTCTTCTCCGCCAACCAGATGAAAGTAAAGAACCCAAAAAATTGGAGAGGGGGGGGGGCAGCTTCGATCCTGCCGGATGGAGCGAAGAGAGAAAACCTTCGCACACATCAGACAAGAAGAAAGAGAAAGGTTTTATTTATTTTTATTGATCCTTTCGGTGTCTTCTCTCTGCACATGCACCCACACACACACACACAGGCGGTGTGTACAGTGTGTATAGCGAAAAGCGTAATAATTCAGTACACACACGATGGTGTAGGCGGAGCTTTCTGGAAAATAGGAGGGGCACACAACGGGTTTTTTTCTCGACTGAACGCACGACTACTGTAGACAATGCGCAATGTAATAAAGAGTTTTATTTCTTTCTTGTTTCAAAGGGAGAGAGTGGTATCCTACCAGCCCATCATTCCCGCCCCATCTGAGACATTGGTGGAGAGGAGTTTTCATTCGTCAAGAAAAAAAGAAAAGGAAAAAATGAGAAGCTGTTCCTTCATCCGTTAGAGATTCACGCGCACGCAAAAATGAGCCCCTCCCTGGGCGCCTTAAGAAAAAAAAAGAAAAAAATCCCGCTGCAAATGTTGCCCGGTCATTTTCTTTTCCCATTTCACGCCGGTCCAGCCACACCACGCAATTGCCGCCGGGCAAGAAAATGGGGATCGATTACACGGATGAAAATGTTCCGCTTTCTCTTCTCCTTTCTTCCGGACGCGATGACATTTAATGTTACACATGTCCAGTAGCCTGTCATTCGCGTTGCATCAAAGACCATGGGCGAGGGGATGAAGAGAAAAAAAAAAGAAACCCTTCGGCACATACACACACCCCCAAACACGCTGGGCGGGATGTTTTACGGCGACCCTAGACTCCTCCTACTCACGCGGATCGATGTCTGATGAGTCCCGCCATGACGGCCATTAGTTTACGAGAGTCATCCGGTGATCGAAATTGCCCCGGCCGGTTCCGTATCCCCCCCCCTCCCTTTTCTTTCTTTTAAATCAATGTCCACAAACGCAGTCGGATTGAACTCTTACAAAATAAATTATCGTTTCATCCCCGCGCATTTTGTTTTGTTTTGTTTTTTTTGGGCCGCGCGAAAAGTCTACAGTTCGTGCGGAACGCAAGCGCCGTCCTGTGGAATATTAATGACATCCATCGATACAATGGCCGCCCCCCAGCCCCCCCAAAAAGAAGAAGAAAAAATCCAATTTCGAAGCTAATCGATCGGACTTTGACCACGAGAAAACAACGGCGGAAGGATGGGGTGGCAGTCAATTAGAACAGCGGAATTTTCGACAGATATTTGGCTAAGAATGAGATGATGAAATGTGATACGAACGGCACGAGACACAGTACAACGGAATCTCTCCAAATTTCTCGTTGTGGATTTAAAAAATAATAATAAACTTGATTGTCGTCCAGTGCTCTACACCCTCCCTTTATTCAAAGTTGATTCCGATCTGCAGATAGAGTCCAGCTTTTAATCCAATCAGGACAATGTCAAAAACCAAAAGAATTGCGTGACACAACAGCCATATTATACGATTGCTCTTAATCCGTCATCTTTGTCGTGTTCCATGTACAACAATGGCAGATTACACCCCCCCCCACCCCAACCCAGAAAAAAACAACAACAACAAAGTTCCCTTTTCAAGTATATCAAACGGGCGAAAACACAGACACACAAACCGTCTGTTGCCAACTGTGTGTTTCTATGTAAATTTCAAGGATCGCTTTTTTCCTTATAAACCGGGCAGGATTTGTTTTTCTTTCCCCCTGTTTCAAACACAAATCTCCTCCAGTTGGACAACATAAGGTCTAACAAAGACGTATATTTTAAAAAAACCTCAATAAAACGGGTCTACTTAAAAAATAAACAAAAAAGTCCTTGGCCGGCCCACGGAACGGCCAAAAGAGATTACGCAAAAACTCTTTCGTTTGTTATTTGTTTACTTGGAAAATCCCTACTTTCCTTTTCAAATTAATTTGATTATCTTAATGAAAGAGAGATTAATATTTTATTTTTGAAACATTTTTTTGTTTTGTTAATTATCTACCAGATGTGTGTGGTGGAGGACGCCAATCAGCTTTGGGGAGGGGAATGTCTACTGATAGGTCAGACGAGATAGATTATTTAAGCCTGTCCAGGGCAACAGGGGAAAAGAATTAAGACCAAAAACAAAAAAAAAGACAAGAGGGAAATTTTTTTCTTTTTTGAGGTCAAAGATATGGAAATAGCTTTGGCGACGTAGAGACTCCTGAAGAACAATAATAGACCATTCGGGAGAGGGGATAGGTTTCGAAAGGTTGTTGCAGAGAGGGAGGATTAAAAGGGCGTGTGAGGTGTCCTATCATTTCTCTCTTTGGAAGTAAATGGTCGAGGGAATTTCCCAAAAGAACAAGTTTTAACTGGAGGGGAAAAAAAAGAAATTGTTTCCAGGAAAGAAAAAAAAGAAAACCACCTCTTTAAGATGGGAGACATTACTTAAAAAGATAAGCAAGTCTTCCCCCCCCCCACCACTCCTCTGTGAAGATGCTTTTGAAGTTGAGCTACGTCAGAATTAGGCAAATGAGGTCACGATCGTGTGAAATGTCTCTCTATATTCCCTACTGAACAATTTCTGCAGACGCGATCGTCTTCAAACTGAAAGAAGAAATCCCGGTTTGATTTTTGGATGACCTTAAAGAAAAGAAGAAAAAAAAAAGGGGGGGGGATTGGATGCACCTCGATCTTATGATGACGATCGTCAAACTCGATAAGACTACTGTCTAGCGTAACGGGCTGAGATCTAAGTTTAGACATTTCAGAATTGAGTGCCAAAAGAAAACGAACATCCTACAGAGAAACCAACCAACAAAACACACACAAAAAAAAGAAGGTGATGGTGGTGGAAAAGAGAAACGATGTGATTTATTCCAGCGGAACGAGAATTTGTGAGACTACCCAATTTCCGTTTCCCCCCTCCGTTGATCACGTGTGTGTCATGTCTCCACACACACGAGTTCCAGGTGGGCTCTTCAGTCACGATGGAATTTGGAGACGTCAGACACGGGATGGATCGTGTCAAATGTCATCCAAATAAAAACCGTTGCAGTTTGCATGGAACTTTGCAAACACAAAAAACATTATTTAAAAAAAAAAGGCTATTGAGAAAGAGGAGCTCAAGACAAGCCGACATTTATTTGCCTACACCCTAAACTTGTCTTTCTGCGCGTATGCACCTCACGACGAGCTGCTCTCGCGATCAATACGAACCGAGTCAAACCGAGAAAAACGGGAAAGGTCAACGGTAGCGGCGACGGCGCGTCAGAGTCTGCAGACACAACATGCGCTTCGCCCACAAGAGAGTCTAAAAAAGCTCGTCTCATTTCAAAACGAAAAGGGAAAGAAAAAAACAAAAAACTGATGGGGCTTTTTTTGTGCGATCAATAGTATAGTAGTAGTACTACTACTACCAGACTATTTGAAGCATCGGACATGTTACAGACAGGCCATTGGCTTCAAAAGGACAGACTTTCCATCCTAGACGGCTTAACAATGGAACAATGAAAATGTTTGAAAAATATTAAGGTGAAAAATCTGAAAAAATAGGAAACATGGATTTGTTTTCGAACACGATGAAAGTAATGGATGAATACAAAAAATCATGAATCGATGTAGCAGGCAACCCAAGAAAACAATTCTCCATTTGTGAGTGGAAGGGACATGTACCAAACGTTGGCATGGATAACACGCACAATAATAAACTAGTCCGAATCGATAGGCGAGTTAGAAAATGACGTAATCATGCCCTGACGACGGGGGGGAATCGCATTATCTAGTGCTGCTTTTTATCCATGTTTCTTTTGGGGTTCTACTATGATTATTACCCACGAACGAATCAATACATGAGAGGGGGAAAAAGAAGGGACCGGCGACAAGACAATAACGACGTTTCGAATCAAACGCTTCATCGAGTCGAAATGGGACGGAGACCAATCACACCTTTTCATTATCTGTTGTGTTTTTCGCGCTCCGCCTGGCTCTCGTTGACGATGATCTTAATCACATTCTCTGAACATGGTGATAGGCAGATCATTTTTCGTTTCAATACCAGCAACGTAAGTTACAAATTAGGGAGACTTGATTTAGCAATTGCCTCAATACACGCAATGTTACGAGATGGGAAATAAACATATCAAAGAGGAAAAAATTTCCGCCAACAACAAATTATCGAGGAACGATAGAAAATGGTTGAAAAGCACGCCAAACGTGCGTGGAGACGAAAAATCTAAACAAAAAACAGGGCGTTGGTACCAAACAGCCCGAGGCTAAATTCCTGTATGCCCTACGAAAAAGCTTCTCTTCTTTTTTTTTTTTTCAAAAACATGCCTAGGTAAGAAACGGTACGAACCGATACAATTGTCATTTTTCGAGGCACAAACAAGGCGTGAAAAATTTGGCATGTCTTTCAAAGCGATGCACTTAATCGAGGACTACACGTTGAAAAAATCGCACAAACTACAAAATCAAAAAGATCTAAGGAAAATTAAATAAATTAGCAGAGGTACTTACGTCTTCCATCCTTCCCTTGGAGGCCATCTTTGGAAACGACTTGTGCAACGGTGCCGGTTCGATGCAATTGTTCCACCTATACGCTCGTCAGGGGGGTTTATGTTTTTTGGCGCGCGCGCCATTCGCCCGCCTTCGGGGAACTCGGTTACCCTTGGCAACCGAAATTGATTTCCACTCCAGGGCAAAAACAAAAATGCAAGCAAATATCCAAAATGAAAAGGACAAAGAAAAAGTAAAAGAAGTTAATGGTCAGAATGTTTATTGAGAGATTTCATAACAAAAAAAAGATAAGAGGTGGGTTTACAATTGTGTTCGGTAGTATCGTATTTCATGTGGATGAATGCGGGTGTTTTCTGTTGTGTCTGTCTATTGTCAACAGAGGGAGGCAATACTGTCAGTGCCGACGACACAGCACATAAAATACTAGCAGGCTACACATGCAGAGAGCACTTAATCAATAGTATTGAGCATCACAAGGGCCTCCTCAATGTCGGAATGCTCCCTCAACTCGATTGTACAAAATGAACAGGAATTCTTATACTCGGCCATGATCAGTCGGCACGATAATCCTCGTCGTCTCCTTAATTTCGTACCCTCCAAAAAAGCACGATTCTGCATGCAAAAAGCCCCCACGATATAAAGAAAGCTGACATTCATAACGACGTTCATAACGAAAACATCTAATTAAGATGCAAATGGCATTCATTTCTCAGCGAGTCGTTGTGTGGACGTTTTGAGATCGATAAGAAAGCAGACGACGCAGAAGCCCGTAACGACATCCTCACAAAGGGAATCTACGAAGATGGCGGAGACGTGCTAAAAGTTATGAACCTGTCCGAAATCGCCTTCTTGAAGATCTCATTTCCGTACTACGGAGCTATTCACCCAGCCATCGATGACGTCAATAGTACTTCATGGCGCCAAGACGATACAGTATACACGATATGCTGAGCCTCGACACGAAGGAGAAAAAGAACACGGCAAATGCACATGGCGGTGTTCTCGATCCCCTACCGTTAGATAGGGCATCGGGAGTTCACTCGGCGTGAATAGCCTCGTGCTGAAATTATTGATCGTCCCCCGGCCGGATCGTCGTCGTCCATCGATTAACCTTACCCGTTCCTCAACATACAAGGCGGCAGGGATGGTCGGCTCAGCATATAGCTCGTTTTCATTCTTCCGTAAAAGCTGAAAAGTTGTATTCCGTTTCGTTGGGGAAGGACTAAAACGACGAGGTTTTGCTAGAATAAACAAACTGCCGGCACAAGGACAAATACATAAAGAGCATCTTTTCTTTACTATGCATGAAATGGTCTTAGTTTTGCTTTTATTTTATTATTTTTGTTAGTTATACAATGGCAGAGGCAGCAACCAAAATGGCAATATACTTTACAAGATCGTTTCCTCGAGGATAGTGTGGAACAGCGACACCAGTCTCGTTCATAAATGGCTAATCTGAAATGTAACCTGACAAAACATTGAAGAGACTTTCTTTGGGCAAGAAGGTCTTTCACTCGATTATTAGTTTTCTCGTAGAATCGTAGCTTCTCTGTTTAAATTAAAGAATTTTGTTTTAATGGCCAGCTCAACAACTTTGTACCAGTTCACTTACTTGCTAAAAGGTCTCGACAACTCCATCTAGCGGTCGAACGAGAAATTCCATTTAAACCTAAAAAGGTTTTTTTACATAAGGGTCCTAGACCACCGAGATCATTCAACCCTCGGATCTGGGGTGTTACGTGACTTTTCAAAATTCAGGTAAAATTCCGAGTTTTTCTTCAATTAGCGTTAGTTTAAAGATGATTTAGTGTTGTATTAGGTAACTGGGACCTGTCGAAGGTCGATTCAGCTTGAATTACTGGCGCTATCGTTCTCTCTATAAACAAAACAACACAACACCACAGCTGACCAGAGACTTTCTGATTTAGTTCATCTATCCTTCTGGAGCAGTGTAACCGAAACCACCTCTCCAATGTCACTCTTCTGTACGACTCTCCGATTCGGTGTAAGGAATGTACGCCTCAGCAGGCAAACATCTTCTTGTTTCAACTTGTCCAGCTGGGCATTTAATTTAACAAAACCATCTACAACCAAGGCCAGTGTATCAATTGGGAAGTATTTGCCTGCCAATAAATTATGCAGGAGTTTCAGTACTCACATTGAAAGGCAACCTCATTCAGAACATTTCTTTCTTCGTCAGGCAAGAACAAATTTTTCAGTTACTGCTTTTATATCAAGTCTTTAATAACACATTTTGCTTTCTGTTGCTACATTTGTACAGCTATTTGATAGGGAAAGTTGCACATACACTTACCTCCTTGCTGATGCATTTACAAAAGATGCAGTGCTGATTGATCCTGTCATCCAGCTTATCGACAGGGACCTAGAAATTGTCAAGGAATTGGGCCTTAACATCAGATATGCTTGTATGAAATTCAATCAAATGGTTGAGTTTAAAAATTCAGTCTTTATCTTGCTATGTTCATTATATCCAGTAAGTACTCATATGCACTCCGATCATACGACCACCGTTCAAAAGCTGAAGAAGTACCTTCCATTATGCAAAACTGCCATTTCTGTTGCCAGCGGAGCGACCGCGGATGTTCTAGTTCGCCATGGCGATATCATAAGGATTGGCCGACTTAACCTAGAAGTACGAGCAACACCAGGACATACGAACTGTAAATTATCGAACATGGTTGTTTTAAGCACAGCGGATCTATAAGGCTTATATGTTTGTTGTTACAGGTTGCGTTACTTATGTCTGCCACGAAGAAGGAGTGGCCTTTACCGGGGACACTTTATTAATTAGAGGATGTGGTCGTACTGATTTCGATCAAGGCGATCCGGAAACTTTATACAACTCGATTTATAACCAAATATTCTCACTGCCCAACACACACCGGCTCTATCCAGGTCACGATTACAGAGGTACAAAATAAGTGGACGCATTGAATGACTTATTTCCCGATGTGCAACTCCTTTCCTTTTCAGGTCGGACCGTCACCACCGTGTACGAAGAAAAACGCTACAATCCGCGATTGACGAAAAGCAGGGAAGAATTCATTCAAATCATGAAAACCTTGAATTTGGCCCACGCTACCGATAACCAAATGGGTATAAATCTACAGAAATTTAGCTTAAGCAACTAAAATAGAATAATAAGAAGCATTTCCATTGTTCCATAGAACATTCCCTGCCAGACAGTTTCAAGTAGAAGTGTCCTGATGGATGAATCTGTCACCTGATAAATAGGAAAACTTGATCTTCTGAGTAGCTTTTCTTTCCACATCCATTGTATCAACATGACGTGTTTAAGCGAGCATTTTCCAAATAAATATATTACTACATATTCAAACCAATATTCTTGGGAATCTTTAAACGTTATACAGGGAAAACAGTTCCATTCTTTCATTGTCTCTATTTCGCATTGTCTGTATAACTGGAGAATTTTCAATAAAACTTAATACAAAAGCAGAGAAACGCTATTACTTTGCAATTGAAACCCTTGCCTAAATTTTCTTCCAACCTTTATCAATCAATCACAAATCAAGAGACCGAGGCTCCAACTCCCAACAGTCCCAGGCTCCCGGCTACCGGGCTCCCGAAGTCCCGATTCGAGCACGGGGTTATCATGCATCCTTATGTTGCAACGCTGTCAAAAAAGTTCTGCCGCTAGATGACTTTACTAGTCCAACGTCTTCTGCACTTTATTGCCGTTTCGTGATATTCTGTCTCTTACTATTTGTTGTAAAAATGTCTCTTCGAATCTTGGTCGGTTGCAAACGCGTCATTGACTATGCTGTTAAGGTATTATTTTTTAACTATCGCTACCATAACAAGTAAGAAAATAATAGTACCTCGACTTTGCAGATCCGTGTCAAACCTGACAAATCCGGAGTCATAACCGAAGGAGTGAAGCATTCTATGAACCCGTTTGACGAGATTGCAATTGAGGAAGCTGTACGCATGAAAGAAAAGAAGATTGCCAAAGAAATTGTAGCTTTCTCCTGTGGTCCAACTCAATGCCAGGTTGGTATTTTATCAACTTTCTTTTCCATTACATAAGCCTGGCGCCAACTTGCTTATCTTGTTGCATCCTGAACTGATTTTTTGTGACCGGTTTTCCTATGTTACAGGAAACACTCAGGACTGCTCTCGCAATGGGAGCCGACAGGGGTATTCATGTCGAAGTTTCAGGGGCAGAATATGAAACACTGCAGCCATTGCACATCTCCAAAATGTTGGCCAAACTGGCAAAAGATGAGCAGATTGACCTAATAATTGTTGGAAAACAGGTTTGATTCCATTACACTTTGTCTTTCTTTAAATGGTGACATTGCTAAGCACACATGGTGCCTTTGATTGACAGGCTATTGATGATGACTGTAACCAAACAGCTCAAATGACAGCTGCTCTCCTAGATTGGCCACAGGCTACTTCTGCTTCCAAGGTTGTCTTTTGTTGTATTTAGATGTTCAACAGTCCACCACCACCGACTGTTTTGTCAATCATGTTTTGCTATCCAGATTGAAGCCAAGGATGGCAGCTTGCAGGTGGTACGTGAGATCGACGGGGGGCTCGAGACAATTAAGGTGAAATTACCATCTGTCGTCAGTGCCGACTTGCGTCTGAATGAGCCTCGCTACGCAACTCTCCCCAACATCATGGTATACATTTTTAAAAGTTGCAGATGCCCTCGGTTTTATTAGCTAGTTTTCTTTTCTCTTTTAGAAAGCAAAGAAAAAGCCCATTAAAAAACTGGCGCCTAAGGATTTAGGCGTCGACGTCAGCCCCCGAATTCAAGTAGTCACGGTCGAAGAACCACCCGTACGACAAGCGGGCGCCAAGGTCGAGAATGTCGACGCCGTGGTAGAAAAACTGAAAGCCCTTGGTCACGCTTAAGATTTGCAGGAATTGCAATGAAAACATCTAAAGAAACCTAGATATGACTGGTTTCTACCCACTTGTAGTTCTGCTTTATCAATGCAAATTGTGTTCGAGAAAATGTTATTACGGAAAAGAATACAAGACCTTATTATACTTACGCAAGTCTCGGAAGTTTTTCCAGTCCATTGCATCACAACAAAGAGAATTAATCGTCGGGTCTGACATTGTTACAAAATTCACGTGTATTACAACCATCAGCATACACAGCAGTGTAACTGCATTCAATTATAAACGTTTTCAAAATGCGAGTTTCTTAATCAACAGGTAAATTTGCTGATCCACTTCGAAACCGTGGAGATTGTTGGCATCCCCTTGCAGCCGCATTAGCAGACCTCCGTAGGATGCGTAGGCCGATCTGTACGAATTAATAGACATCAATTTTGGAACATAAAAACAAACAACAACAACAAAATAATAAAGGTAAAACATGGGAAATGCTACGATTAATCAAAGTTGAATATTGCGTCAACCGACAGTGGACAGTTTGGATAGTGGCTGTGTAGTCAGAAGTAAATATTTCACAACCAGCTAACCACACTGCCAACAGCCGGGACACCTTTTTTCCCTTCTTAGCGACGAGTTTCTCTTATCACCAAAGACACCTGTTCAACTTCTAGCTCTTTCCTAATGAGAGGAGGAGACTTGACTGTGATCTCGATTCAATTTGATGGAGCCTTTTATATTCTCAACATATCGCAGTGGCAAAAAAGAAGAAGGAAACTAGCATGTCGTACACTAGGCGTATTTAACGTACGTCGCCAAATGGCTACTACCATGGGAATTTCCACTGAATCGACGGGTCGACGAAAATAGCACCGGCCTCTTCGACCTCTTCCCCTTAACGAAAAATTAATAACATTCGCAGAAAGTAAAACGTTGTTTTTTCGTCGAAAAACAAATGCAACGATGGTCTGACCAAAAAAATTTGTTTTAATTGGTTCTAATCCTCATTTTTTTTTTTTTATTATTATTATTTCGCAAAATCGTTTTCCTGTTCATTGTTTGCAATTTTCGGCTAAACTTGGCCAAAGATGGCTAAAATTGCTTTCATAGTAGCATTTCTACGTATCGGAATAAGCTTACGTTAATTCCCTGCGTTTTTCCCTATGCTTTTCCTCTTCTGAAACAATAGAGCTCAACGAACGTTGAACTCTATAAACGTCCAACGAAAACGCAATGCTACTAACAACAGTTGCGTCAAGAGTTATGTGGGCTGATAAGCACAGACTGTTGCTCTTGACCATCTGATGCTATCGACTACAAACGACATTGTGTTTCCAATGAAACTGACTTTTCTCCGATTTCGTTATCGCAACCGGGCGATTATAGTTTTATCTGGTTTTTATGTGTAGCGCAACACCTTTCGAATACGATTTTTTATAACCATTTTTTTTTAAAAGAAAGCATTTATTCCATCTTTCTATCAACAACAAAAATGTGGTTAGGAGAATGAAAAGCGCATAAAATCAAATAATAAAAAAAATGGCGACGTAATGACTGACAAGAGTGACGATACCAGAAGAATGCATTTACCCCCTTTGGCAAATATTTAAAGGCAAACGCACTGCTGGTACGGACTCCAGACAGAAACCGGAGTGGGTATCAAATAAGGACGCAAACATTTGCGAAACAAATCAATTGTGCAATGCGAAGCACACAATGAAAAACAAACAAAACAACCTCACACACAACATCGAATTTAAAAATGCAATTGATTCGCAAATCTTTTTTTCAAAATAAAAGTAAAAAGCTCGGATTTTCAATCTTCTTTCTCCTAGCGCAGGATATTTTCTCCGGAGAGACCGTCTCTTCTCAGCTACCGTCCAGGTTAAAGGTCGAATTTCAAATGGGCCTAACCTTCTTCTACCTAGCTTGCTTTTATATAGTCGGTGGGCAGAGATGTGGGCCTCTAGGCCGTGGATCTCCCCCCATTGCGAAATTTTAAAAGACGTTTTTTGTTTTTCAAAGATCTATCTACCCTCCAGCGCTATTTCCGTAAAAAAAAAAATAATAATAATAAAAAAAAGAACTTGAAATTCAGACGACGATATGCCGGATGCAGCACAACACATCAAGCAAGAGACTGTCAATCACGTACGTTTGTTTGTGTAAACTATAGGGAAGAGAAAATTTTCGCGGAAGGGGGCGGGTCAAAGGCCAATTCGGGGAATCTAAGAAACCCGTACAGTGGCGCTGATTTTCACTACGGAATATTTATGTTTCCAGGGAACGGGTGGTGGTCGGACAAAGTTTCGCCATTTCACTGGAATGGATCGCTATACTCATTTCGCCTCATGGGGAAAGAATGTCGGTCACAAGCCAATCTTAGAAATTGATACCAGAACAGCGCCCGGAAATTTCTTTCTCTTTACCGTAATGCCAGCGGTAACTAAGCGAAAGCAACAGACTTTTACCGGGAAAGAGAAAACAACCCGAAATTCTGTTCCATATCGCAAAAAAAAAAAAATAACAACAACAACAAATGACGGTTTGTTCCAAAATCACAAGGACTGAGATACCACCAGCTGTGTTCACCTGGATAATTCAAGTAACAGGGGAACGCAGGGTGGTTCCCCGTCCTGGAGTGGAAAATTTCACACCTTTTTTCGGTTGTAAACTTGGTGCTTTAAAATTTAAACCAAACAAAAAAACGATGAAATTGGATCAAGGGAGAAACTCACAATCGTGAAGACGGTTCTGTCGATCCTTCGTCGCCTTCAATACGATACACCTTGCCAAACATGACGTACTCGAAAGCGTCGGCACGGGATGGAATGCCGAGATCCTGCGGGGCCCATTCGCCCGCATCTGAACATCCGTCTTCGCGTAAAGTTGTTGCCAAAACCAAACGGAATTTATCCCCTGTTTTTTTTTTTTTTTTTTAATAATATCAAATGGAATTAATTTCATTCAGATACAAATGAATTGCATCATTTACCTAAATCCATTGGAAACAGCCACGAATTGATGTCGAGAATCAAATCCATTTTAAACGATTCACTTTCGCAATGGAGCCGACTCACTGTCAATCAAAAAAATGACAAACAAATTTCGATTAAATAAATCACAGCAACATGAAAGAGAAATTTTATCGAAAAAAAAACTAAACTAAACTATACGTCAGTTAATGAGACGGACACTGTAAACGGGCGATATCTTTTACCACTTGATGAGGGAAGAAGGGAAAGTGGGTCGGGGTACTACTTTCATGAATGGCGCAGGAGAGATTAACGAAATGGCAGAGGGGAAAAAAAAAGGAAATCTTATCACGAAACTGTCTATACTGAGCACCAGGTGTCGGCAAAACGGGAAGTCAAAATGAAGTGTAGGTAATTCAATCAACCGTTGCGGCGTGCGTGACGTCACGGGAGGCCTTTTAAAGTGAAAGAGTCGCACTTGTTTTCCGCGATGCGCGCGCGCGCAAGACGAACGTGACCTTTCGACCTTTCCCATCTTTCCCATCTTTTGCTCGCAACGCAGTTACGTAAAAAAAAAACAAAAAAAAAAGAAAGCGCTGATGGGATGGGGAAGAAACTGGAGTGAGTGGGTAGACAGAAAAGGAGGGTATCGATCCCTCGGAAAGAACTGGAAGGCGTCGTCGTGTGTTTGATGCGAAACAGGAACGACGCCATACACGATATCAAAACAAGGTCACGTGGCCCGAGCAAAAATAAAATTCGGATCAATCCACCAACAGCAAAAATTGGTAGCAAAGCATCCCGGATGCGTGCTGTCAGCATCACCTGTCTCCGATTGTTTATCAACACGTAAGATAGGCACAGGTGAACTTGGAACGTCGCAATAACAAAAACAGGAAAAAAAAAAGAGACAAACTGACGCAATTTGCTGGTTGCCAAGGGAGACGGCAAGCCAAACTTATCAGATTTTCGGGAGCGTTCTAAAATGGCGGTCAATGTCACTTGGGAAGCGATTTCTTCCGACAAAAAAAAACAAAATCCAATCAATTTCCAGAGTGTTTCACATACGAAACAAAAAAAAATGGAGAGAAAGCTCTGCATTTTTTTCTTATTTTAAAAAGTTTGGTTTGAAAAAGTGGGGAAGAAAACAAACGTCAAAAAGGAAAGTTCAAATCTTGCGGGCGCGCAGTGACGCAAGTGCGCAGTATTTGGGCATCGCAAACAGTTTTACCTCGTCCTTGGCCAAAATAAAGGAAAAATAACAATAACACGCAAGTGCGCCACTAGCGTATTGTTATTATTGTTTTGCAACAGCTAAAAAACAAAATCTGAAGGTACTGAAAAATAAAAAAAAAATAAATCTACCACAGCCGCACACCGCGAAAAGAGAGAGAGAGAGAGAGAACACGGTGAATGGAACACGAATTGACCTTGGATATATCCTCAAAGACATTGAACCAGTTCCGGTTGAGAATACCTGCAGGCTTTCTAAGTTTTACTTGCTTGATTATTATTTAGAATAAGTACATATTTCAAAGTGGCCCTTTTTGTCTTGTTGGCCAAAAAAGGGAACCGAGATGCGGACATTCACGCACCGACCAAAACAAAAGAAGATTGCGCAACAGACCCAAAAATGACTTACCCATTATTTGGGAATTTCCAACATGTTCCGCAGGCGAAAGTCATCCTGTCCTTTTTCACAAATTCTTGTTGATTTTGCTTTGGCCATCGTTTCGGTTCTTTCGTTATGCAATAAAGCCGTTTTTGTGTGTGCGTGCGTAGCTGAACGAAAAGAAAAATTGAACAACGAAAACAAAAAAGAGGCACAGTGGATATCAAAGCGATGCGGCGTCGTCGACGTCGGGGCCAGGAACGTTCGAGTTGGTTGCCCAACTGCGCAGTTTTAGCGAAAAACCCAGCAACAACGACGACGACGTCGAAACCCCCCTCCCATCTCTCACGACCCCCTTTCTCAATCCACCCACCGAATCCCCCCTTGCTTTCCACCATTCTCGTGTCGTCATCATTTCCACCTTCTCCCAATCGGGCACACGGCGCAATCGCTGCCCCCCCTCCCACCCACAAATGTCCTCCTGTTCACGAATGCAATTGTTATCAGGTCCGTCAATATCCCCCCTCTCAATACGAGAAAAAAATTTATTAGAAATGATTGGATACCAAATTGAAAATGACTTTCATCCGACTCGATCAAGAAGGTAAAAAAAGGCAACTAATTAAAATACAAATAAAATAAAAAATGAAACACTCGGTCAACGCAAAAACAAATCTAATGACACCGGAGACAAAGTAGTGGTTTAATAGTTGTAACAGTTACGCGGGAGCGGGAGCGTGAAAAGGTGATCACTTAAAGAGGAACCCTGTCCGCACACTCCCGCACCTAAAGTCACGCAGCCAACGACTAACCAAAACTCCTGAGTCACACTCACACACACACACAAACACATACACACAGAGAGAAAGAAAAAAAGAGAGAGGTTCGAAAATGGCGAAATGGCTTGGTGTGTGTGTGTGTGCAATCATAGCGTGACTCGTTTTCTTGTTTTGTTTGTATTTTATTTTTTATATTTTTTTTTTCGTAACCGCCGGGGCCACGGCGCCATTTCTATCTACCTCCTCCCACCACCACCACCCTCTCTGCTGCTGACGTTTGGGGACGAGCTGGTGGAGAGATTGCGTCACGCCGTCGACGAGATGGGGAACGTGAAAGGAGGCAGGAGGTGGCAAGTGGGAGGGATAGTGTACGTGCAACGTGTCCCGCACGAACGCAGCAACCCAGTGGGTTTTCTGGTTCCCTTCTCTCTCATTTTCCCCAATTGGCCGATTTCAAACTCCACCCACAACACGGCCAATGACGTCTCAGGCCCGCACCACCACGACAACAACAACAACAACAATCGGCCATCAACCTAGAATCAATGACACTTTCACAAAAGAAAAAATAAATAAATTCTTCTTCTTCCGTCTTGGCCACGTAAAGAAAATTGCAAAAAGACAAAAACATATCTGATTGCACTGTCGCCCAGAAACGAAAAAATTGGACAAAGTCTTGAACGGACAATCCAGGTGGCATCACACACAGCAGCGCCTTGTTGCGTGTTGTTATCTCATACACAGGCAACTTGCCCATTCTGGTTGGATTTGATCGTCAGCAATAATCCAAATAAAATTTTAAAGGAAAACAAAAATTAGATCTTCCGGTTCTCGTCGATGATGTTATTGACCTCGGGAGGACGTTGGCCCAAGATTTTTGTATGAATTTAATATTTAAAGGGAAAAAAAAGAGCGACAAAGTAACCATTTTTGCACGGCGTAAAACGTTTTTTTAAACACAAGTCTCCGCCCCGATGGCCTTCCATCAATTTCTCTAAGACATTGCACTCGGCTAGCAACACATCCGTGATATTTGCGTAACATTTAGTTGTTGTGTTATTTTTTTCTTCATTCTCTTCCATCCTCCTGCAATTTCCCATTCCGAAAGAATCGTCTAGTATTCCAATGACAGGTGGGTTTGGCCATCAGACGAGGTTCACGGTCGGCCATTTTTCGCCATTTCACGAGACTAGTGCACTTGACGAGGTAACCACTTGTGCACAAATAAAGACGAGTAGAATAAATTCGATATGTTATTACAATCGGCCCAACGCAAAAGTGTCAACAACGGAAGACCCAAAGAGACACCCACGCACCGATGACGCACACCAATGGCTGCCGACTGTTTCGGGATTGACCCGCACTAGCCGGACTGCCCCCAAAAAAAAATATATATATATATATAGAAAAAAAAAGGGAGAGAAAAAATAACTGGTACCCACCCAGTCCCCCAAAATGACGTGTAACGCGGGAATGGAAAACGACCGGTCGATACGCTTTCCCAATTGGACAATGTAGTGGATTGAATTTATGAGTCAATATTGAGTCAATCAGAACGGAAATACGGGGTCGCTCTCTCTCT
The DNA here is from genome assembly GCF_020631705.1 of Daphnia magna. Classification (NCBI taxonomy): domain Eukaryota; kingdom Metazoa; phylum Arthropoda; class Branchiopoda; order Diplostraca; family Daphniidae; genus Daphnia; species Daphnia magna. Next base: position 11,974,268 of record NC_059188.1, on the reverse strand, counting down.
CTTTTCCATCTCTTTTGACAAGAGGATCTCACGATTTTAAACCCCTTTCTTTCCATGCCGGAAAAGATGTTGAACACACACGTGAAGCGGGGCGAAAACGATAAGAGTTTAGGTCGGATCTTGACTGGCTGGGCGGGGGCTTCCAGCAGCCGATCGATTTTTCCCTAGCACAAAACGCAGAAGGAGCGGGCTGTTAGCTGGAAAGGTCAAGGTTACTTACGGCGTCGACGACGTCGCTATTATCAAAACAAACATGGGCGCATTGTACCCATGAAGCCCATAACTACTTGTTTACCATCAAAAGGTCTCATGTAACTAATGGCTATCGCGTTCCCCATGGATCGAAATCCAATTAAGCAACAAAAGCGACAAGGTTGGGTTTATACAAGTTCATAGCTCATCAAAACGATAGAGAAAACCCTTTCTCCCTTATCGGGTTATACTTAGAGAGGCATACCCTCCTTCTTCTATAACAATAACAAACTTGGAAAAAAGAGTTGTTGGGAGGGCGATTGCGCAAATGGGCGTAGGCCACCATCGTAGCTTCTTAATTCGTTCGATTCGTTACATGTCGATGTTCTTTAACCCATAAATAAAAATCAAAGCAAATTTGACTAGTTCTGAAGAAACAAAACTTCTCGTGTTCTTAAAAAGGTTTCACCTTGAGCCCGGTGTCCGGGTTCTCTCTGACGTCATTGGATGTCAGGCAGCTTCTCAACTGTTTTTGGCATTTAAAATCAACATCCGATTGTTCATTCTCAGTGCAGAAATTTTTATGCCGTTACCTTCTACGCACATGTGGATGAAGGGCATAAAAAGGGCAATCACTGTAGGTTAACAAAACTGTGCCTGCGTCATACAGTTTTAACGAGTGAGTGGCCATATGTAGACGGTAGTCACGTCTTTCACCAATAGATGGCAGGATCGGATTTACAATCCAATTTTCAAAATTTAAGGAAAAAAAACACAGGATTTTAAGTTTTTCCCAAAAGCATAATAAGGAAATCTCCCCAATATTAAGATTTGCTTTTCCTCTGCTCATAATGAAATACTGATACATTTATAGGCTGTTAAAAAACTGTTTTTCTGTTGTGAGCAATCAAGTAAAAGGAAAAATGATACTCTAAGTTACTTGTTGCTCTGCTTGTTGCACCAAGTTTAGTTAGAGTTGAAGACTTTCCTATAAGAGATCGTTCTAACTCTACCACCAGCTCATTACCGTACCACTGCATAACTAAGGTAGGCAAGAATTAATCATCTCAGGAGCTAAATGTTACAGTACATCAAACCAAGCTTCTGCAATGCACATAATTATAATACAAATCTAAACAAAATTGCCATCCCTAGGAAGCTAATAAGATTGGAAAAAGGTGGGAAAAGACACTGACATTGAAAACCACGAGTCAAAAACCACGATCAGATCGAAGAACATTTAAAAACCAATATCAGAATAAATCCAGATCGTAGGAAACTGAATAGAGAGTTTTCCTACCTCTGTCAAACTTTTTTCCTTCAGGATCAATGTCTTTAACATCGAAAATATCTTCAAACAAAACACCGGCCATGATTTCGAACTTGTACAGAGAATTTCGGAAACTTTTTCAAGTATTGTGTTGTCGTCTGCTTACCATGCCTGGCGCTATGTTGCCAAACGAAAATCCCAGTTTTTTCACATTTACTGGCATTAGGGATCGGCCCCGACCCTAATCGGGGCGCATTTTGCCAATCGGGTTTCGAAATTCGGGGCTCAGGGTGAAAATTTTTGAACCCCGATCTCAATCGGGGTTGAATCGGGGTGCCTAATCGGGGATGCAACCTCGATTGCAATCAATCGATCGACGTACAAACATAATCGATCAAATCGAAATCGCAAATTATGATAAAAATCGGGGAGTTCGCCCCGGTTTCCCCGACGAAAACCCGACCCAACTTCGTAGTTTTGAATTCAGGCGTCATTTTTGCAAATGACGTCGGGTAAGCTGGTTAACCTCGATTTTTGCCCCACCCCGCCACGCCCTGGATGACGAAGTGACACCCCGATTCAGCCCCGATTGTCCTTTTCCGGGGCGGGGTGGTTAACCCGATTTTGGCTAATCGGGGCCGATCGCTAACTGGCATTTTAAAATTTAAATCAGAGCCAGACGTTCTTATGTAAGAATCATAATATTATTTTAAACTAAAACCTTTCAGTTCTGAACGTAAATTAAATAAAGGTGGGAAATAAACAAAAGTAGGAAACTGTTCCGTCTGGTACTGTACAAATCGGATTTCATACGTGCTCAGCTGACTTTTCGTAATTGAATTCCTAAGGATTCTGACCGGTTCGTTTCTAGATTGGGGTGTTTTTAATATATTCGCTATACAAATTAGGTCAACCAAAGCTATGCCTCTAACGAGATTAAGGAGACATAAGTTTTGAAAACGGCCAAGGACAATTGGAGATGAAATTTAACTGATCGATAGTGAACAGTTAAAGCACGTAATGAAGGCAAGGGCAATGGTAGCCGAATTAGCAAGTTATTCTCATTTAGATTCAGGAACGGTGAGTGCTTTCACTCATTTGGAATGCTGAGGTAATGGAGTACGTGGAACTTTTTGAATTATTCGAAGATTTGCAGCTCATATGGGCAAAATGAACGGATTAATGTCACGGGGATTGGCAGATTAATGATTCTTATCTCGTTGTACTCGTTCTTCTCTTACGAAATCATGTTCGATTCCAGACCAAACCGAAGTTAATATTACCCAAGAAAGAGTAGATTTTCACTATGGACAATGCCAATTTCTAGATCAGTTTCACGAGGCGTATAAATTTGAAGGAAGAGGCAGCCATAGAATTTGAATGAGTTGACAGATTCGTATATAAAAACCCCGATTACTATTTGCAGTATCAGACTCATTCAGCTTCTTCTACCCGTAGTAGGTTGCCAATATTATTCTCTACAAGCCAAAATGATGAAGAAAACCATCATCTGCGTAAGTAACTTAACGTTCTCGAAAATTGCCAAATAATTTTATGACAATTTTTGTTTCCAACTCAAACAGTTTTTAATTGTTGTGGCGATGGTCACAGCAGCACCTAGCCAGGTGAAAGATCATGAAGACCATTCTGCAGAAAAACATGAAGACAAGCCAGCCCATCATGAAGAACCAGCCCATACTACAGAACATCATGCTGCCAGACGATCAGCCGATAAGGATGAAGATCATTCTGCTGAGAAACACACCGCATCCAACGATAAGGACGACCATCATGAACAATCGGCTGATGCCAAAGTACACCACGCCAACAAACGATCCACCGAAAAGCATGATGAGCATTCCGCCGAAAAATCCGCCGATGATTCTACTGAAAAGCAAGGCGAATCTTCCGAAGCAAAATCTACCCATCATGAAGAGCCAGCTCCGAAATCAGAACACCACGCCAATAAACGGTCAGATGAATCAGTAGAAGCTAAGTCTGCTTCTCATCATGAAGAATCTGAACACGATGCTGAAGCCGCCAAACCCGAACCAGCACATCACGCTGAAGAGATGGCCGAACACGACGCCGAAGCCGCCAAACCCGAACCAGTACATCACGCTGAAGAGATGGCCGAACGTGAACACGACGCCGAAGCTGCCAAACCCGAACCAGCACATCACGCTGAAGAGATGACCGAACATGACGCCGAAGCCGCCAAACCCGAACCAGCACATCACGCTGAAGAGATGGCTGATCCTGAACCAGAGCATGGTTCTATGAAACATTAAATAGTTATATTTTTCACCTGGTATTTATTGGCAGGTTTAAGCCAGGCTAAAGCCACTTGTTGGAAATTAAGGCTGTGTAAATTTGTCTTTAGGGAAACATTCCTTTATAAACTCCCATTGGTTGACTTAAATTCTTTCTAGAAGATGAGCCCTTTACTTCTTTCCTTTGTCCAGTGTTTGAAAGCTTCTTTTTCTCTAGTGCCATAGTGAAAATTGTAACTATTGCATGATGAAAAAAAAATTTACTCTGTGTCATACAAATGTCTCGTTCCTTATCTTCTTTACGTCACACTTGGGAAAAACCTAAAAACTATTCCGTTAATCAATAAATTCGGGACTATGAGCATTGTTAGGTGAAATAGATTCTTTCCACGTCCATTGAAAGCGTATTGGGAAACATGCGAGCAGCGTGGCCAAACTTTGAAATTTCTCAATAATAAATTATTCTTATCGCGTAAAGCCGTCAAACCTGGTCAAACTCAAAAGACATGCAATCCAAGTCATTTGGTAAAACCAGATAGCAAACACTTTTTATATGTAACACACGATAGGTTAATGAAACAAAATCATTCTCGTAGACCATCCATAACTCCGTGATGAGCAAAATCATACTGGCACTAGGACTTGGCAGTTTACTGTTGGCACAAAACAAACACAACAACCCTGGTTAAAAGTCAAAAGGAAAGATTCATTTTGCGACCTGAAGCAGAAGTTGTAAAGAATGTGGCTTGCCCTTCTTATTTAATCATTTTATCCTCGTTTTTTGTGGGTTTTTCTGGTTCCTTTTGTTTTTTGTTTTTTACATTGGGCTGGATTGCAGAGTAGGTGCCAACGCTGTCTGATATGCTTACGGCAACAACTTAAGCCTATTTGTCTTTTTGGTTCGTTACTGATAGCAGCAGACACCAGAGGTATCCAAACAAAACCTGTTTTTTAATCTTGTACGCGATATTAAACGCTTAAAAGGTCTTGTTCCATTCTATCAGCCCGCAGTCACAGTAATTATTGCCGGTTTTATAACGCAAAAATGGCTACTACTTCTCCGGTTTTTTTGCGTCTAATGGCTAATGCGGTTGCTGTTGCCAACCATGCAGGTAAGATCGAATATGTTAAATGATAGTCAATTCCTACAAGCGCTATTTTTAACAATCTTGAACCTATAGGCAACATAATTCGTGAAGTAATGAGCAAAGGGGATCTTGGTATTGTTGAAAAGGTACCGTCCAGTGTTCACAATAAACAGGACTAATAATATTAATGTGTTTATGTTAGGGAGTGAATGATCCTCAAACTGAGGCTGATCGCAGAGCTCAACAGTGTATTATTGGCAACTTCAATAAAAAGTTCCCATTAATGAGTGTTATTGGAGAGGAAGATCTTGCCCAGGAAACGGATACTGAATTGGTCAGTGATATTGATAAAGAAGTTTTGAATCTTAAATGCCCAGAAGATCTTGTCAATGTTACAGAAGAAGATGTAAGTATTATCTATGATTGTTGAGCAAAGTCTCACAAGTTTCACAATGTTTTTCTTCAGTTTGTTGTGTGGGTGGATCCTCTTGATGGTACAGCAGAGTACACCGAAGGTGATTGAAACTATTACAAATGTATCATGTTTTATAATGATACCAATACCTAGTTCTAAATAGGCATGCTGGACCATGTGACAGTATTGATTGGCATTGCTCACAAAAATCGTCCAGTTGGTGGGGTAATTCATCAGCCTTACTACAACTACAAAAATGACAAGGAAGGACTCGGTCGAACTCTGTGGGGTATTCCGGGAGTTGGCGTTGGTGGATTCAACCCCGTTGCACCTCCAGAAGGAAAACGTCTGGTTGTTACAACGCGTAGTCATATGACACCCGTAGTTCAGCAAGCGCTGGATTCCCTAAAACCAGACGAAATCCTGAGAGTCGGTGGAGCTGGATATAAAGTATGGAAACTCGTCTAATCTTCCGTAATTTCATGCTTTAATGTTTGTTTTTTAAAATAATGTTCCAAAGGTTATGCTGTTAATGGAAGGAAAAGCCACAGCTTACGTGTTTGCTAGCCCTGGCTGCAAAAAGTGGGACACATGCGCCCCCGAAGCAATTTTGACTGCAATGGGTGGCCGACTTACCGACATACACGGAGATCCCTACTCGTATGCCTCCACTGAGATGCACCCCAACAGGCGCGGTGTTCTTGCTGCTGCTAAATCTGATGACCATAAATGGTTTGTCGAAAATATTCCCGACGCTGTTAAACAGCTCGTCAAGTCTTAATAGCAAAAATTGTTTTCAAAACTCATTGCCCTTACATAACTATTCCATTCAAAATTTTCCAGAGAACTATTTTAACCGTTCAAAATTAGTAGATTTCAATTTTGGTTAGCAGAAAGAACATACGAAAACAAATGCCAGTCATCAAAGTCGACTCCAATACTTGTTTCTCGTTAGAAGCTTTTTTTAATGATTTAATGATATTTTGTGGTTTGTTTCAGTTTTCCAATCAACTGACTACATGACTGCCTATTATATTTACTTTCAATTGTTAATGTCCGTCATAACTTACGGAATACATACTAGAGAATACTAACGAATCGCAAGTTTATAGCCCTCTGGTAGCCTTGTCCTAAACAACCCATCTTTTGTTCGTTTTTAAGGTGCACTAATAAGCTGGGAGACTTTCCGGACATGGAGAAATCTTACCCTTGATCTGATTCAAGAGTTTTTTTAACGCTAATAAAAAAAAGATGCGAAATTAAAGACAATGTCTTATAATTTAAGCTAATTATGAATCAAGATTCCTTTTGATTATTTATACCTTCGTTTAAGTCATCACACTTGGCACGAATAAAGAACGAAATCAGGCAGCGATCTAGATGCGGTTGAGTTCCACATCGGTTTCTTCGTGTTTGTGAATTGCCTTGAGCGAGTTCACACGAATAAGCCGAAGGTTATCAGAAATCGACTCCTAATATATACTAAGCTTAACACAATAACGGTTATCGTACATCAGTAGCATCTTATACATCTCACGTAAGCGGATTTAGGACGCCGTGCACTCTCCACGTGTCAGGTACGAAAGAATAGGCCTAAGGAGATCTCTTCAATATTAGTAATATTTATCAACCGAATTAAACAGTATGACATTACGCATTTGGTCAACTTCCTCCACTAACAAAAAGGTGTACAGGTCTATCTGAAGTCAACATTTCAGCCGCCCGTTGACTTCCTACAATTGCCGCAAGTCTCTGGGCGTCATAAGTTGAATATAGGACTGTGCAAGTTTGACTGCCATCCCCTCGATATTTTGGATTTTGAAATGCATCCTGAATTTAAAAATCAGGCGAGAAATAAAAAAACATAATTCATAAGTAATATAAAACAATAAAATAAAACTGTATCAAGCATACAGTTCAGTAAAAAAAAAAAAAAAACAATAAAGTAAGAAATTAGGCTTACCTGGAGGAGGTTGCAAAGCTCCGGATAAAAATTTGGAAACGTTGGTAGCTGGTAGAAAACGACGTGATGAATTCCCTTCATGGTAAGTCGCCTGTAAAAATGAAGGCGCTCTGTATACAGCAGCAAGCGCTTCTTCCCAAGAAAGAAGCGATTCCGAACTTGGGCCAATTTCCCGTCTGGTGTATATTCACAAGCCTAAATTGAAGAACTGAATTAATACCGTGGAATTTCGAATATTTCTATTTCATGACTCACTTGTCCAAAGTTGTATTCTTCTTTGTGAAGATGATTCCTTAGTCTTACGTAATCATAATACGAAGGAATGTAAATCAGCGTGTTGCTCATTAGCAGATCGCGGTACTGCGGAAGAATCTTTTTGGTGAAGAAATGAAAACGATCGTCGGCTGACTGAGCTGCTGTTGGCGTTGGAAATCGATGAAATGCTTGAGGTAGTTGAACAAGAACACGGCAAACGGTTGTTGCTGAGGGTAAAACCACATTTTCTACACGCACCTTGCCGGCAAAGTTTGTTCCACGGCGAGAAAAGAGCGCCGCAGCTTCCGGAAGTGCTACGCTGCTAAAAATTAAATTCTGTCTATAGTGAGCGGAGTAACCGTTTAGCGCCCAAAGACGAACACGTCCTGTTAACCAAAGAGTTTTTATTTATTTATATTATTATGGTTGGCATTTTTTTTTTTATAACTTGAACTAAAACAGTCTATGAATTGAGTTATACCCAAGTCGGTGTCATGTTGTTCTCGTGGTTGAAGGTGCAAGTGTTGAAAAATATGAAGCACATGATCCCAATTCTTGTGGGGAGTAAAGGAAAAATTACACTGTGCCAAACATTTAATCAGAAGAACAATATTACTTGCATGTAGAGAATATCCGTTTGGTCTATCACAAGTACTTCTATGCTACAAAGAAAGTCAAAATCATCAGCAAGTAGCGTTCGTGCTCCCAGCGGAGATGCGATAAGAATATCGGCCTTGTAGAATCCAGCATATAACTAAGGATTTTAAAGTAGGAATCATTAACTGAAGTTGTGCAAAGTTAAATGCAGCCTTTCTTACCTTTAGAGTACGTTTAGCAACCGAAATTCCTATTCGAAAAGAATCATCAGTGTTTCCTGTAAAAACAGCTTCGTAATCTTCAGGCTTGTAACTCTTTTTATTCTCTTTTTTGTCCTCTTCATCCTTCTCCTCGCCAAACTCTTTATAGAAGCGGTCCTTATTGATAATTTGCCCTTTCACAGGAAGAAGCAGTGAGGCCAATTTCTCCACAATCCTGAATTCATTTGAATAAATATAAATAGGAAAAAAATTTTACGAAACTTATGACTCACTTAACTGCAGAATTCCTCAGCGGAGCGATAATTAGAACTCGAGGGCGAACTAGACCCTGGTCTCGAAATTCGACATCGTCAGTCGGTTGGCCATTTTCCTTATACTTTTTTAATTTAGCATTATGAAGCAAAACTTTATCTCTTGACTTCATAACGTGATTCAAGGAATGGAGGCAATAAACTGTTCGAATTTCATCGCTATTTAAGTGGTTCATTTCAGGATAATATATATCGCGATACTCGTTTGCGAGACTGAAAATCTCATGCTGCAAAGGAGAGAGCAGTTCTTCGGCCGTCTGGGTGCTACTATCAGAGAGTGGTCGCTTGTCAAGGTTGGTACATAATTGTGATTTAACTCCATAATCTACTAGTGGGATTCCAGTTTTCAGTATTGGCAGTGTACCAGGAATCACATATTTTTCTGTTGTTTCACCTAACAGTACAGGTTTAGGTTTCTCCATTTTCCTGTCAACTTTTGCTGGTAGATGGATCACCATTCTTCCAAGTGCTTTCCAATTTAGTTCCTGAGTCTGATAAGGCTTCGGAGATGTTAAAGTTTCTAAAAGAGATTCACTCATTTCTCTTTCATAGTGAAGGTGGTATGGGTCAGTTGATGAACCCATTTCTTCTTCATCACCAGAAGGTTCTTCCTCTGTTTCATCTTCATGCTCTTCTTCGTCTAGTTCTTCATGATCTTCTTCAACTTCATCAGCTTCTTGAACTCCGAGTAAATCTCTTTCTTCTTCTTCATCATCTTCTTCTTCATCATCTTCATCCTCTATATCATCTTCATCCATACCTTCATCTCCTGATTCAGAAACACTATCCCCTTCGCTTCTGCTATCAGCTTCTTCAGATTTGTCTTCAGAACCAACATCTTCTGATTCCTCTTCATCAGATGTCAAAACTTGCTGTGCCCTGTTACCAGATTTAAACATCGACAGGAGTTGGGTATAAGGCTTCACTTCTTCCTCTGACTCGCTACTTGACGACGATTCCTCTACAAGCGGTTCACTTTCTTTTTCGGGCTGAAGCTTCTGCCTTTTATTATCTGATTCAGCATCCTTTTTTCTGTCTCCATCTCTGTTGAATTTTCGTTTGTTTTTGAAATTGCCTCGACCACGTGAAGATGAGTTACGTGATCCATGGTTTTTGAAATTTCCACGCTTAGATCCTCGTCGTCCACGACCCATTTCCTGATGAAAGTTTTGGAGTTAAATTTTACGAAAAACTCAAATGCACGTGTCAAAACGAAAATCAAACTGCAGACGCCCAGTGTTGCATGGATTCCAAAAATTGAACATGAAAATCTAATTTATCTTATTTCAGTTATTTGCATTTAAAATCATTCGTAGAAGAATTTCGCATAGGATATTTGAGAAGATAATGCTCTAGTTTGGGGCTACTTCTACTTGACTTCCTGAGTTGAAAAACTGTTACTAATATAGAATTCTTTGTAAAGAAACTAAAATTACATGCTTACATTTACTTCAACATTTCTTAAACAAAGTGTTGAATAAAGAAAATGTTTAACAATACATTTTGTTCCTTTGAATTAAAGAAATATGTCTACTTAAGTGTACGAATATTCATTTGACAAAAAAGCTAGCTTGTGTCTGGAATTTTTCCATTCTAAATAAGTGATAAGAGTCCATTCTGCCACGTTAAAGGGGAATCTGAGCTTCCAAAGCTCCAGGCAGCTCTTATTCCCCATGATGGTTCCTAAACCGAAAAAAATTCTTCGCTTCGTTTTTATCTAATTTTTTCAAAAAGTTTTTTAAAGCAACATTTCTTGTATAATATTTCTTTATTTATTGATGATTAATTAATGAATCTTATGGCACATGACAACGTCGTTTGCAACAGTCAAAATGGCGGGCGTCTGCTATCAGGAAATTCCACTGCGTTAGTGAAAATTAATTTATTTACCGGAAAAACTTGACAGGCTGTGATTGTAATCCATCATATTGGGTTATGTATACCGCAGAAAAAAGCATTTGAATGTGAAATGTTTTGGACCCTCGTGATGGGAGCCCGTTGTTTAAACGGTGCAGCAAAAATGTTTGAATAATCAATTCTTGGTTATTGTTTGTGTTTTCAGTTCGTCTGTTGTTCCCCGATGGCTGGGCAAACGGATCTGAACAGTGGTAGTGTTAGTGGAAACAGTAGCCGAGATGACGTGCGCACTCATTTTACAACCAGAGAGGGAGTATACAAGTTGATACCCTTAGCGGAATACTCAAGGGCAAATCGGCTATCTGGTTATACCACAATTCAGAACCAGCAAGGAGCTGCACTTGGTCAAGGTTCAAACCCTCCAGTAAGGGTTACATTTGTGTCTTTACCATCTGATCCAGCAGGGTTCTGTGACCGTATATGTTTCAACTATGGACGAGAACTTTATTTTTACACCTACAAAGGAACTAAAAAACCGGCTGATTTATCTAAGCCTGTTGATAAAAGGATTTATAAAGGAACAAGCCCCACTTGCCACGATATCAATAAACTGACCATCAGCAGTGAAAGTGTTATGCTTCTAGTTGGTTTTACTGGTGGACAAATCCAGTTAGTAGATCCAATTAGGAAGGAAATAGGAAAACTTTATAATGAAGAGGTTTTTTAATTCAACCTTTTTAGTGTTTGATCTTATGTTTTTTGCTAATGCTGTTTAATTTTTTTGCAGAGAATAATAGAAAAAACAAAAGTAACATGCATCAAGTGGCTGCCTGGCTCCCCTAATTTGTTCCTAGTTTCTCATGTCTCGGGACAAATGTATCTGTATAGTGAGGATGTGACGTGTGGCGGGCCAGTACCTCCAACATACCAACTTTTCAAGCAAGGAGCTGGGTTTTCGGTCTGGACTTGCAAAGCCAAAAGCACCCGGAATCCCATTTACAGGTAATTCTACTTTTTGGCACCAATCGATTTATCAGTTTTAAACGAAAGTCTATTGTGTGTAGGTGGGTGATTGGAAATGGCGCCATCAACGACTTTGCCTTCTCCCCTTGCTCGAAATATCTGGCCATAGTGTCGCAGGACGGCTGCCTAAGGGTTCTCAATTATGATGCCATGGAACTCGTCGGTCTTGCAACGTCCTTCTTCGGTGGCCTACTTTGCGTCTGTTGGTCTCCTGATGGGCAGCTAGTGGTTGCTGGCGGAGAGGATGACTTGGTGACCGTATGGTCGTTCCAACAAAAGAGAATCGTGGCTCGAGGACAGGGTCATCGATCTTGGATAACAGTGGTTGCATTTGATCCTTTCACCACCTTGTATTCATCTCAAAACTCGTCTTCCAAGTCTTCGAAGGAAGGAGCAGATACGGTCTCGTCTAATGGAATAGGCGGATGCGAGGACGACCTAGAGAACGAAAAGCGCTGATATTGCTACCTGTTACCGTCTAGGATCTATAGCCATGGACACGCAACTATGTCTTTGGGAGTTGACGGACGACGTCCTGAAACAGCCTTACGGTTCCAGGAGCCGAGCTTCAATGGTCTCAGGACCAGGATCGCCCCCTACTAGTCTGAAATTCGCTGGCCAGACGCCTACTTCAGGCGATAGAAACAGCAGTAATATTTTGACGGTAGCGCCCATTAACGCCACCATTGCCACCTCGATCGTATCTAATAGTACTGCCGCCACACCGGTCAACACCGCAGGATCTCTTACTCAGCGGTTAGCGAGTTTGACATTTTCAGAGAGGAAGGCTGGGCAAGACCTGGACTTGAAATCTCACCGTAAAAACTTTAGCCTTGGAAGCGGCAAGAATTCTTCAGAAAAATCGACGGCCAACTCTTCGGCTTTCAAATCCACTTCATCTGCGCCCTCTTCCTCTTCGGTCCAGTCCCAATCTTTGGTGACGGGGTGTGCCGATCCGCTCCGGTTGATCGGTACACAAGCCTGCCCTCGGCTGGACGAGATTCCCATGCTGGAGCCACTCGTTTGTAAGAAGGTGTCTCACGAGCGGCTGACGGCGCTCATCTTCCGTGAGGATTGCCTCATTACCGCCTGCCAAGATGGCATCGTCTGTACCTGGGCTCGGCCGATGGGTCCATCTCCACACCACACTTCCAACAGCACACCTACTAATGAAGGCACGATGGTCTGATGATGAAAAAAATAATCCATTCGTTTCCTTTAACCTTGCAATTAGAAGCCGACGACAATTATCATGCCCTGTCAAAATTATTCTTCATTAACCCCAATAGGAAATCACGAGCCACACCACGGGCTGACCTACTCTCCTCCCTTTTTCCCTCCAGTGAAAATCTTTTTTGTTTTATCCGCCTTTCCTCGCTGCGCGTCCATCATCAGGCTTATTTGGTTTCATTTCTTTAACGTGTAAAAAAAAAAATATAAAGATGAAACGGCCTCGTTTATGGTTTGGTTTCCCCGCCTGACGAGGAGGGTTCCGGATCTAACGGCATTTTTTTTTTGTTTTTTGTTATTTGTTGCAATTCACCACCTTTGTGCATTTTCTCCCCTTCTTCTCCATGTACCTACAGGGTATGAGATGCTGTCACGTGACCTAGAACTCCCGGCGACGACGATGATGACCATTTGTTAAAACAAAAAATTATTTCACTTCATTCTTATCCCTTCAGCTTGCCTATCCAGACAATTTTCTTTTCGTACACGTTCATCTCGTATCGAGAGATGATGGTTTTGTTGTTCGATTTTTTGTTTATTTGTTCTTTTGTTTTACGAGCGTGGTACCGAATTGTATTCTCGTCGGAACGGAATGGACGACGATGTTTTTGAATGAAGAAGAGAGATCAACCACCCACCCCTCCCACTTGTTCCGTATACATAGAATGTTGTAACATAGACATTGAAAAAAGTTGATTTATGGATTTATCACTGAAATACAACTAAATGAAGTTGTTGTTTTTTGGACACATTGTGATTTAGTTTTATATCTACTAGAAGCAAAAAAGTACCGTCATAATTTTTGTTAAAAATGATAAATAAAAGCTAAATGCAGATGCTGTACATTAGCGTCAACTGGGAGTTACTAATCCCTCGAGTTCAAAAGTTAACAATAAACTATAAATTTAAACATTAAACACATTTAGATTATCAAATGATAAATCCTGGCTACTACATAGTTGTTTTTGTATAGGATTTTCGATCAGCTGCTTCCAATTTCTTCCATTAAAAATACTAGGTTGAACACAATAGAATTTAAAAAAGTGGCAAATAGTTTGGATGTGCAAATTTTACAGAATACATTCTATTCAGAATTGGAACGATCATAAATCAAAAAAGACAAACGCGGGAAACAAGTCGACAATCGTCTGATTCACGACAATGCCGCCAGAGACAGCTGGATGGAAATGGATCTGTGGTACGTGGAAGAATAATAATGAGATGTTGGTGCACCTGTTTGTATAACAATGGATCGTGGATGACCGATGGGGAGATGGGTGAGGCACGAAAGCCAATGGCTGATACAAGAAAAACTACCACTGGCCGCAAAGAAGTTCGTTTTTCCTTTAGTACTTGAATTTAGCACGAGTTGGTACGGACAAACCCACTGTTACTATCAGAACTGGATCGAGTACCATTTTCTTGCTCTACTTGCACGGATTTCAAACAAGTCTCGTGTGATTATATTTATCTACCCATTCTAATCTTTTATTAGCGTGTGATAGTCAACTAAGGTACTTTCTACAGTCTAGCATTTTGTGTGTTTTGCCTTTCGTTTTAGTTGTTTTCGTCGTCAGAAATCATGTGTTTCACACGAACTTTTAAGATTTTCTCTTTTTTCAATAGATGGCGTTGACAATAGCAGACGAAACATCTGTCATGCAACTTTTTTTTTTTTTACTTTTTGATATTCCCCCCTTTGGGGCTCACACACTCGCATAGAGTGCGCGTATGAGATATTTTCTCTGTACGCCGCAAGGCTCGCAGTCTGTGATGAACCCAAGTCGTGTTCAGTCGTCGTTTATTGTGTTGAATCCCCACGCCGTTTGGTCGTATCCCACGTTTCATTTCACTCCACATCTAAACGAAATCTGATGGATAACTTAAAGTAAAACAATTGAAAATCGTCTGTGTGTGTGTGCTTGAAAGAGTTGTCAGTGTGTACGGCGAAAAGAGATTTACTTTGTTGTTGGCAGACGCTTTGGATTTTTGTGTGTGTGTGTTGCCCCACCATTAAGAGGGGAAAGGGGGTAGTAGAGAATTTCCCCAGTGTGTACGAAGAAGAACACACACACATACACACACACACACACACAAGAGAATAACAGCACGAAAAGAAAGCCAAACACGGCCGTGGACTATGTCATGTGCATCCAGCAGTCCGGTTGGTTTCGTCGCATCACATTTCTCAGCTCAAAATTCTCCTGTTTTGACTTCAATGAAATCGGGCGATGGAAGTCAGCCATCACCTGCTCCTCGTTCATCTTCTTCCTACATGCTGGTATACAAGTTTTTGTTTCGTTGTTTTAAATTCTCTTTTGTGTCTTTCAAAGTGAAAAGTTCGGTGGCTTTTTTTTGGCACAAGAATTTGTTCCCGAGTTGTTAGGCCCGAAAAACTTTTTCACCCACACACCCACACCCGGACTTATTTTTGTCTAGCAGCAAAAGAAGATCTCCCTTCTACTTTTCCCCTCCCACACACACGTATTTCGAACCCCTCTCGTCCGCTATCGTGTGTGTAGCAAATGCAGAACGAAATCCACGTGAAACCAGTGGCGCAAAATGTGAAACCGGATGGGATTTTCTCCCTCCCCTCTTCATCATTGAGTCATTTTTTTCCCCCTCTCTAACGATAGATGAAATTCCATATCTGATAAAGTTCGCAGAAAAAAAAACAAAAATTCACGATTTCAGTTGTTGGGAAGAATGACTGTTTTTGTTTTCTTTTCTGTTTTCTGGCGTTTCCGCAGCCTCAGGCCAACTGTTTCCCCTCTCTTCTTCTTCGTTATTACGACGTTTCTCAGTTCCTTTTCCAACTTTCTCGTACGTAAAAAAAAAAAAAAACACGTCGACTAAAAACACGCAAGCACTCCCGCGTGCATAGAGGTCGTCCGTTAGAAAAAGAAAAATCCTCGATTGTTTAAGAGGAAAAGAGCAGCAGCCGGATGCGATTGTTACACTGGCTTCCATTGTTGTTCCCTGACTGGTTTTTGTTCTTTCACACGCTCTTTGTCTTTTTGCGTTAAAAAAAAACAAAATCTGTCAAAATTTCCTTCAATCAAAAATGCCAATTCGAAAAAAAAAAAAATGTTTACTAATCCCATCCGGAAAACTGTTCTATCTTATTAGGATTAAAACTTAAAACTTGAGTAGTTTGTGGGGGACCTTTTTGTTGTCCTTCTAAACAATTCCCCCCTTCCTGATTTTGTAATAACCTCTTCCGGTTGAGGTAGAATAGGAGAGATACTTAATTCTTTTTTTGTATTTAAGGCTTGTAACGTCATCCGCTCGGTGAAGGGGGGCGACCGAAAAAGAATTCTTTTCATTTTTCGAGAAAGTCTTTTATATTTTAGTGCCAGAAGGGTCCCCCTAGTTGAAGAAATCTCTTTATTGATATCTTGTGGCCTTGCTCGTTTTGAGCTTTAACACCACACACCAGCAAGATACTTGCGCGTGATTTTCATCTTCCCCGGAAAAAAAAAAAAGACGTAGATGCCGCCGGCTAAACGATCATATACTGAATATGTTGATATGTTTTTACGGGGGGGCCCGCCCTTCTCCATTTGTGGGCATCCGTAGCTGTACCCTATCAAGTGGGTAGGTCTATTATGTGTATCTTCTCCTCCTTCAACTATGTTATGTGATATGCGGATAGAATATTTTTGTTAACTATCCCAACGGAAATTTCTTGTTTGGTTGGACGGAATTTATTTTTATTTTAAGTGTGGGCTTTTTTAAATTCTTAAGAGAAACGATAACATTATACACAACAATAAAAAGCTGTGAAATATTTATTTTTTTTGTGTTGATGGGCGTCCTTTTATCTTAAAAAAAAAAATATGGCCGGATCCACGATCGATTGAGGCCAACACCCATAGTTTTATGCAGGCTGCTATTCTACTCCGCTTAATTGAATTAGATCACATGATAACGGTTCATCAGGCAACACCCTAAAAAAATCGATGACACTATTTAATAGAAGTCCTAAAATTCTATGACGACTGGGGTAAAGGGAAAAGTCGTTAACATCACTGTGATTTCCGGCGGATGTTGCCGGGAATCATGAGTCAGACGGCCTTGACCCCAAATTTCGAAATTACATCGAGGGATTTTCTCTATTCTCTTTCTTCATATCGCAGATGTTGAACAGCTTTGCGTCGGATCTGGATTCCATCCTGAGTGACTTGAGTACCAGCCCTACTCTTCGAGGGAGTCAAGAACTGGTTGGATCGCCGGATCGAAGCGCGTCCGAAGTCGGGAATAGTCCCGCGGTTTCCTGTCCCGACTTGCCCGCATTCTCACAGTCGTGCGGTGAAGATGCGGTCGACTCTTCAGATATTCCGCTACTTGAGAGACTCATCCGAAGTCATCCCATTTGGTATTTGCCCAATATCCAACGGGTAGCAGCCGCCCAGCTCCTTCAAAATCAAGAACAAGGCGTAAAACAGTTTCAACCAAATTCTATTCGATAACAAAGGTTCAATTTTTCTTTTTAACACACAGGTTTTTATTACCCGACAATCCAGTCAGCCGGGCACATTAGCGTTATCAGTTAAATTGACATCTACCGTGCCGGAAGCTGGATCTCGCCTTAGTATCGGTGCTGCCTTTATAGGCGCTGGTGTCCAGCATTATTTGATTGAAGCCGCTGAAACTCCTCAAAACGGTGTCCGACTCGAATCGTCTGATTTCGTGTTCGATAACTTGCCTGCCCTTTTGGCACACTATTGCCAATGTTGTGACGAACTACCCGTCCGTCTCAAATTGCCGGCCAGAATTCGCAATTGTTCGAACCGTCCAAGTCTCACTTCTTTGGCTTCATTAGGTAATTTTTTTAAAATGTCACTGACCTTTAAACATTATTTCTTTTGCGTTTTAACAGATAAGTTGCAACAAAAGAAATGCAATCACTTACACTACTCCCGTGTGTGTGTGTGTGTGTGCGTTTTTGTTTGTCTGTGATATCAAGTTGCCTTGTAGTAAAAGCTGTGCCCAGACTTGCCTAATCAACTGAGGACGCACACACACACACACACAGATGGAGTGCAATAATCTCTTGGAATCGTTGTAGATAAGGTTGTTGATAAAATTTAAAAATTCTTTTTAAAATTTCGACAGGACAAGAATTTTGGAACACGGGTGAAAATATTTTAACCATTTCAACTAAAAGGGCACCACCAGTGCCGCCATTAAGACTATCCACATTCGAACCGTTGCTTCCAGCGACTACTCCTACTACGCCCGATGACCGGAAGAGTCATTCACCTCGATTGGAAGCTCGTGGTTCAGAGCCAGTGCCTCCGCCACCTCCCCCACGTTGGTGCAAACCTCAATTGGCTATTACGAATTTCAATCCTTCATCGGATTCATCACTCGAGCCGGAATCGCCCGTTTCTCCTATTGACACCCCGTCGTTGTTGAAAGAAGTTGTTCCAGTTATCGAGGAACAGCCACCGATAATCAAAAAGGAAGTTAAAAGGCACGTACAGAGGCGGAGGAAACCGCGCCGGAGAAGATCGACGGCCCCGTTGTCTCCGCATTGCCATCACAGCAGTTTGGCGGATAAAGCCAGCGATTATGAAGATATTTGGGGCACATCACCCGGCGCTAGCCACGATGAAGGTGAAGACGCTGATGAAGGATACGATCCTCCACCACGGCCCGTTATACTGGCCAATGAAGAGGATACGGCATTAAGTGATCGGCCGGAAGATGAGATCTGTCATGAGAATTATTCTAGCACAAGTAGCAGTTCGAATTCGACGTTGGAAAAGATGACGTCAGTCAGCCCGGATCGCAGACAATCACCGTCGATTTCGAGTAGTCCTGGACCAGAGTCGTTAGTAGACGTCATAGAGCCGGAAGAGATTAAACCACCGTCGCCTTTCCAGCAAAAGGAAGAGCCACAGAGATTATCAGTAACAATTATCGAAATTCGAAATAGTCCGGTACTTGAAATCGATCGTCAACCGATCCAGGAGGATAAGATCCAAATGCAGGTGGAAAACAAGGAAAATGCAGAACCGGATACGACGGAAATTGTTGCCCTAGTTCGGAGACGGACGAGCTTGTAGTTCGACAGAAAGTCGAGGAGAAACAAACAGCCGGAGAACATCTCCTCTTTATTCCGAACCGGCGGATGCTTTACCTCCGGAATTAGCCTGGAAACACAAACAACAAGGACGGCCATTGCCTGTGCCGCCTTTTCCATCCGCACCGACAACTGATTTTAGTACATTTACTAAAGACGGCTACGTCCGTTGCACTCTGCCCAGTTTAACAGCATCGCAATCGAATCCCAGGGTCAACGTATTGCCACCAACTGGACAACGTCCCATTGTAAACAACAATAGAGGCAAGCAGGTTACTATGCCCAAGCCTCCAGTTCCATCGACCGGTTCAACTACCGGTTCATCCATCACGACATCGTTGCCCATCGAACAACGTAAAGCTTTTCCATCCGTCATTTATCTCCCAGCGCCTGGAGAAGATTCGATTACCATACAGGTACATTTTAACAATTTAGATTTTTTGTGTGTTTCAGATGAATTTTGATTGGAAATTTTCACACACACACAAACACACAGGAAGTTTTGACGACCTTGTACCCATCGGCGGCCTTGGGCACTCCATCGCGATCGCCTGTTCCACCTCCGTCACATCCTCAGTTGACTCGGAATGTGGCCACGTCTCATCTGACAAAACAACGCGTTTCTGCTTATGATAATTTACTATCAGGCTCGGCTGGTGATCTGGAGGAAGCGGATGAAGAGCCGGATGAAGGAGATAATGATTCGAGTGATGATGGAACCGTCACTGAATTCTCAGAGCCTTGGGATAGCGCTCGATGGGATAGACTTCTTTCATCGCCATCTAGTAGCATCCGTGGAGGAACTAGCACAATAGGCAGACGGAAGCGTTCTCTCCATCTTGCCCAGCAACATACGCTCAATACGGGCAGCTCGAATTCGTCGGACGGCGGAATTGGCACACTCAGTGATTTTGAAACGCTCAGACCAATCGATCCAGCGACGTCGACAAAATCGATAAACGAGGTTGCCCGACCCCCTTCCGGTTCACATGCTCCGCTTTCCCGCACCCGCAGTTTCAAGGACAAAATGGACCCATTGTTGGCTTCCCCTCGATTATTAGCCTTGCGTTCCACGTGTAACAGCCAAGCTGGCAGAAACCTTCAGGTATCTGTAATGAAATTATTTTTGAAACTATGCAAATTTTTATTGATTTATTTTCTACAGGTATTGATTCTTCAATTGGGCAAAGATTGTACCACCACATTTGGTAGGAGTTTGCAAAATTTCCTGCAATGCACACGTGAAGCCAAGGAGCAACGGGCAGCTGCTGTTCTCCGCAATGTCCGTCAATTCATTTCGGGCATCAAAAATTTTTTAGTTCAACACGGAGAGCCTGCGTTTGACTCTGCATTACTCGACATCCGCTCCAAACTCAAATCGAATGAATTTCTCAATGTCGATGTTGTGTTGGAACTTGTCCTACATCAGTTGGTGACGCTCCCACTTCGGTATTTCGATTGCAAAAAGGAAATGAATGTTGATTGTTATTAATGATCTGAATTTGTAGGTCGCATTTGTACAAATTACTGGGCCAAGAAGCTCTCGCTGCTGGAAGTGTCCAGCAATTACTTGCCGGAATCCGAGTAGCTCGTGAGATTCATCCCTCAAGTTTAGGATTGAAAGAAGGGCAAACGCCCCCATCGACGGACATCTTGGAACGGGCAACAGCCAGCATGGATAGGCTCCAGCGAGCTGCATCTCCTTTAGACAAGTTGGAACAATTACTTGACGCATGTACTGCCATCTACAACCACGCAGCCGAGACATGCGGTGATTCCGTAGCGGCTGAAGATTTCCTTCCGTTATTGGCTTGGCTGCTGGCCCATTGCGGTTTCTCGACGGCTGAAATGGAAGCGGATTATATGTGGGCTTTACTCCAACCTTCATTGTTAGCTGGCGAAGGTGGTTATTTCCTAACGGCCCTAAGCTCGGCTGCCCAGCTTTTGAAAAACCTTCAGTCGAGGCCAGCATCGCCGTCTGATTGCGGCAGCTGGATGGGCACGCTCACTTCCATACCCGGAGGCGACGTCTCTTCGTGCACGTCCATCTCGACATCCATCCAAACGCCTTGCGTTCTTCGAGTTCTGGTAGCCGATGAGAACCAGAGCAGTTTATTGGCCCGCACCGTTCCCCTACGGCCATCCATGACAGTTCGTGACGTCACCAAATTACTAGCCCTCAAACTGCGACTATCCAACCCTCAGGACTTTACATTGGTGGCTCTGGTCGACGGCCAAGGTGCGTTGCAACCATTTCCTCTTTTAGTTATTTGGCTTCTCCGCCAGACTGTGACCGTTCGTGACGGCTCCCATGGCATTGGACTAGATAAAAGAATTCCCTTTTTTTTTTTTAAATATTATCTCCAACTAATTTTTTTTTTCTACCTTCTTCCCTTTTTTTTTTTTTTTGTTCTTGTCATCACTTAGAGATCCAATTACCCGAAACGGAAAACCCTCAGACATGGATTTTGGGCAATGCAGCAGCGACAGCGGTGGCGGCTGCGGCAGTGACGGCAGCCGTGAATGGAGGAGGAGCAATTGATCGACCCTGCACAACGTTTGCCTTCCGGCGTCAGGATGCCAAGATAGCATGGCCCAGACAGATCAACGGCTAAAAAACAAAAACAAATGAATATTAATTTAAAGAGTTAGAAAGGAAAAAAGATTATTTTTTTATCTCCATCGTGACGACATGAAAACCCTAAAAATGGGAGAAAACCCAAAACAAAACAAAAACAATTGGTAATTTTCTCCCTTTTTGGATGCAACCCTAAATGGGCACGGGTGGCACACATATATAATAAATATACATAACAACGTGTGTGCCACACCTATTCGTGTCGAACGAGGGCAGAGACACGACACGGGCGTATGAATCACCTAGCACAGCACCTGGCACGTAGAGCAAATCTGGTTTATCTGTTGGACTGTTGCTGTTCTTTATGTGCACCACTATTATTTTATTACTGTACCACTACTATCTGAAAGGGATTTGTCATGCTTCGCCCATTTTTTTCTGTTTCTATTTTACCTGTTTTTATTTTTTTGGTTTGAACGATGACGACACCTAATCCGCGGTTTTTGATTTTTTATGCAGACGATTTCTCTCTTCACTCTTCTTTTTTTCTTTCCATTTTTACATATAAAGAAAATGAATCAGCATAGATGATTCATTGAATGAAAGAAACGGAACTTTAAAAAGACAAAAGATAGAAAATGTTGAATGCTCATTTCGCCATGTAATGTAAAAATAAAAACATGTGTGCTCATGTGTGTGTGACGTTATAAACATGGCTTCTAACACACCCTTTATACATATATAACTTCTTTTACCAATTACTACATGCCTGTGCAAAAATATATTCAAGAGACAATGTTGTTTGCGATATTTATTAGAATGTTTTCATTTTAACTCTGTAGAACGAACAAAGATGAACGAACGGTATACGAAAGAATTCACGACCATACTTGGCCATCCTAAACATCAACAAAACCGGAATGCCTCCGGCAAAATCATGTATGCACAGTTTGGTATAATGTAAATATAAAAAACACGAAATGTTTTAGCAGGATATGCCAGTAACTAGAAGGCGAAACGTGTGTGTCACCGTAGAGGTCTTCACTACATGCTGTGTGTGGCCTCAACTCAATAACACGGTCGATTTTCTAGACTACGCGGGAGTCAATGCTTCAAAGCCCGAGAGCCATCTTGAATTTCTAAGGTCGTCGACTTGCGATTCATCAAGAATGAATAGATACAAACACCGATAGAGAAAGGTCTCCAACTTATCTGATCTTTCTTCTGTGAAAACGTTTTCTAGGTTAAAAGGCAATCATAGCTGAATGTTGCTCATTATTAAAGAATATGATCACATACGATGAAAGTGTGTAATGGTTTAGAATAGGGCGAGAAGAGAAACTCGCCCTTATGGGAGGGGAAACTAAAGAACCATGACCAAAAAAGGCGCGAAAATTCACTATCGTAATCGAATAATTCAATCGATTGAATAGTTGTAAAACCTGCTAGTATTTTTTACTTTAATAGATTTAAATAGATAATAAGGTTCAATGAGGTTAAATCTGATGAATATGGATAGTAATAAAGTTTCATTCCATCCGTTCCAAATTCGGAAAGATCCAATTTCACAATTTTGTTATTGATTTTCCAACAATCGATACTGACTAGCAAGCTAGACGATACTTTAATCCCGGCCACGACTTCGACGATTGTTAGTGGGGGAACGTTGGGTTTGTCATTCAGTCTACAGCTTTCGTCTTGTCTGGTCCTTCTTGCAAGTACCTGACTTCGCGGCTATCTCAGTCTTCTTTACAAGTCCATTTATCCAATTAATTCATCAACATGCGCGAAATTGTCCATCTCCAAGCCGGTCAGTGCGGTAACCAGATCGGTTCTAAGGTAAATTGTTTTCTTGTCATTGCCGAAATGTGATTTTATTGTGGAAAAATGCCGATTGTCCCATTTGACGGTTGGGGTGTATGGGTGCCGTAGCCGGCGTAATGGCCGCTGACGTGTTACAGCCTAACCACACCCATTCCCTCCCTGGGTGCCGACCCAACCCGCGGTTGCGAGTCGGATTCGCTCCACGAGGCGGTGCCGGTTGAGACCAGTTTTCTTTGTGAAACCTTTTGATGTATTGCGTATGTAAAGAATTTGTATTTAATCTGATTGACATTATTTTAGTTCTGGGAGATCATTTCCGACGAACATGGAGTAGATCCAGAGGGCAAATACATTGGTGACAGCAACCTTCAGCTTGAAAGAATCAATGTTTATTACAATGAGGCTTCAAGTAAGTATTTTACTTTTTATTATATGACTATGAAATAAAATTCCTCACGTGTATGCTTGGTGAGGTTCAGGCGGAAAGTATGTCCCCCGTGCTGTTCTGGTTGACTTGGAGCCTGGTACCATGGACTCTGTTCGATCTGGACCATATGGAAGGATTTTCCGCCCTGACAACTTTGTTTTCGGTCAGAGTGGAGCTGGCAACAATTGGGCCAAGGGTCATTACACTGAGGGTGCTGAGTTGGTTGACTCAGTGCTTGATGTTGTTCGTAAAGAAGCTGAAAATTGTGACTGTCTCCAGGTATGTCTTATTTGATCACATGCACTTTTTACTTTTCTTAATGAGACTATCTTTGACACAGGGATTCCAACTTGCTCATTCCTTGGGAGGAGGTACCGGATCTGGTATGGGAACCCTGCTCATTTCCAAGATCCGAGAGGAATACCCAGACCGCATCATGAACACATTCTCAGTTGTTCCCTCTCCCAAAGTAATTATAGTTGCCTAATTTGTGCTTTTTTGGTTGCATTTGTGGGTATGTGGTCTGAATTGTGATGTTGGGTAGAATTTAATTTGGCTGTGTGATAACTGTTTTATTAATATGTATAATTGCGTGTTTGTCGTCTGGTGTTGGTATAGGTGTCCGATACTGTTGTGGAACCTTACAATGCAACCCTCTCCGTTCACCAGCTGGTTGAGAACACCGACGAAACCTTCTGTATCGACAACGAAGCGCTTTATGACATCTGTTTCCGCACCCTTAAATTGACCTCTCCCACTTATGGCGACCTCAACCATTTAGTTTCGGTGAGTTTCATCTTTTTGTCTTATCATTAGGTATCCGAAGTG
This sequence comes from Daphnia magna, assembly GCF_020631705.1. Lineage (NCBI taxonomy): Eukaryota > Metazoa > Arthropoda > Branchiopoda > Diplostraca > Daphniidae > Daphnia > Daphnia magna. The sequence goes on along the minus strand of NC_059188.1, from coordinate 11,949,825 downwards.
GTGGTAGAGCCATATAACGCCACCCTTTCAGTCCATCAGCTTGTCGAGAACACGGATTGTACATTCTGCATGGACAATGAGGCTCTTTATGATATTTGTTTTCGAACACTTAAATTGGTGAACCCAACTTACAGTGATTTAAACAATCTCGTATCTGTGAGTATGCTGAGAGATACGTCGTGCCATTAATGGCTAACGAACAAATTTTGAGATTATATTCGGGCTTGAATTTTTCGAAAATATTTGAATATCTTTCAATGCCATCTTAATATTTAGGTCACCATGTCCGGAGTGACCACCTGCCTCCGATTCCCAGGTCAGCTGAATGCTGATTTGCGTAAGTTGGCTGTCAATATGGTGCCCTTCCCTCGTCTCCACTTCTTTATGCCTGGCTTTGCGCCTCTGACTGCCCGTGGATCTCAGCAGTACCGCGCACTTTCCGTCCCTGAGCTCACCCAACAGGTAAAAGGTTATCTACCGTCAATTCTAGATATTTTGAGTAACTGTTGGGGTTTTTAGATGTTCGATGCCAAGAACATGATGGCCGCCTGCGATCCTCGCCACGGTCGTTATTTGACAGTTGCCGCCATCTTCCGTGGGCGTATGTCCATGAAGGAGGTCGACGAACAAATGTTGAACGTCCAGAATAAGAACTCTTCGTACTTCGTCGAATGGATTCCTAACAACGTCAAGACAGCCGTTTGTGACATTCCACCAAGGGGTCTCAAGATGGCTGCTACATTCATTGGAAACTCGTATGTTAACTCAGATGAAAAACGTAGCCACCGTTACTATTTTTTTGTCTTTTCCATATAGGACCGCCATCCAAGAGATTTTCAAGCGCATTTCGGAGCAGTTTACTGCCATGTTTAGGCGCAAGGCTTTCCTCCATTGGTACACTGGTGAGGGTATGGACGAGATGGAATTCACTGAAGCTGAATCCAACATGAACGATCTTGTTTCCGAATATCAACAATACCAGGTCATTACAAAGCATTTTTAATTTTTGTGATTACAGTTTAACGTTAAAGTTGTTCATAATTATAGGAAGCTACTGTTGATGATGGTGAATTTGTGGAGGATGACAACCCAGAGGAGGAGACCGCTTAAGGGGAAGCAAGTTTCAATGCGTGAACGAAACTTGGAAGTTTGATTGAGGAATTGCCAGAGTGGACGCAGTAATTTGGGGAGAATGTTATTAGTTGCACCAATTGAAACCAGTTGCTGTATTCTTTGTGAAACAGTTGAATGCTAAAGTTTTAAAATTTAATTGGCAAAATTTCTTAACAAATCAATGTTATGAAAATTTTATTAGTAATCTTTTGGAGTCTTGTTGAAGCATTCCGGTGCCAAATAATTCGACAACATTGCTTGCTTCTTTTGGGTTTTAACCGCCACCCTTCTACTCCATTTTTCTGCGTCGGAATTTTGGAATTTCTGCGAGTTGCATCCTTATGAACAATATGAATAAAATTTTGGAAACCCAACTTCTTGTTATTTTCTTCTAATGGTTGATTTACAAGTAACAAAATAATTTAAATCATTTTTGAAATATTAAACTAAAATAAAAATGATAACCAATATTTAAAATTTATTCCTAATTGAATAATTATGTCAGTTAACTTATTCACTATTTCACTGTAAATGTGTTGCAATAGCCCTAATGGTTTAATTAAGCCTACTACATAGCTTTATCTAAAAAGTGACAAAGTTTGATACTTAACCCTATCATTTAAACATTTCATGCTTATGTAAAGCATTAAATTTTTGCTGTGGTAAATCCATCCATTTTATCATTTGTTTCAAATATTTCTCCAAAAAGATCAGTAAATTCAGTACTTTAAGAGCTTTCATATTTAGGCCATTCATTTACACGTTCTACAGCTTCAACTTTAAAGAACAAAGGTGTTATTCATCAGCAGCTCCTCCTCGATATTCGGCAATATGCGTCAGCACCCATGCAGGGAAAAATGTAACACCTCCTACAATAAGCAATCCCAGGAAAGCCTTTTCCTGTAATACGAAATCATATTTAAAATTTGACATTTTATGACAATCTAATGACAAAAAGGAAAATTGATTGACCAAACAATTGAATTTGTACGTCGACTGGTCGGCATTTAAGAAATTATTTGTACGTACCGCAGCCGGGACTTTCACACGGGCAGGGCCAGAAATGGCTGATGTTCGCAACTGGAATCCATTTGTTCCGGCGAGGGATTTTGTCAGGGAAAGAACTTTGCGAGCGACCAACATTTTTGGGAAACAAGGATATTGATGTACGTGCCTTGCCGAAAGAAGAACCTCACAGAATGGCGGATAAAATGGACGAACAGCGATGCCAGATGTGAACTCGATTCTCTCTCCCTTCCCTTCCCTGTGTTGCTAAATTGCCAAAATAAGTACTACAATGAAAGTGTATTCACATGGGAATCTTTTCAAGCACAGGAAAAAGAGAAAAACAAATTATTAAATAAAAATACCCAGAAATATATGTATATTTTTCAATTTTTCCATGATTCATTACACACCAATGAGGACATATTAGACAAAGATAACCAGGCATTAGACCAACTTAGGAACCTTGTTTGGTCTTAGAGATGTATCACCTTCACTGATGGTTTCATCTTCACTATCTAGTTCTTCTTCATCAATTGTCAGAATGTCTAAATAATTTATGTATCATTAGATGCACTATATTATTTTTTAAAATTCTATTCACACTTTGAGCATCAGATGATTCTATTCTGTTTTTCTCAATGCATTCTGTCAAAAAAGTGTTGACTTCTTTTTTTAACTTTTCAATTGAAGTAGTCAAAACCGATTTTGTTCCATTATCTTCTGACAAAACAATAGATTTGATGAACTGGTCTGTTGGTTCTCTTCCTTTGAAGTGTGCTGCAATGGTATAGCTCATTCTGTAGATTTTCAGTAGTTAAGTTAGTTATATTTCCTTTAAAAAATTTACGTTGTGTTTATACCTTAAGAAATTTGAATGTTTTTTGCGTTATCAAATTGTACCAGTTTCTAGATACGTTTCATGTGTCTGCATCTGCATACAGTCGACTGGTGGTGTTTTGTACACATTCTATTTTTTCCTATGGCTAAACAGAAACCCTTCCGCATTGTTGTTATATAGCAGAAGAGTAGGAGACGCAGGAGGCAGGACTCGGCAGGAGATAGACCAAGATCGGATGCTGAGTTGCCAAGGCTGAATTCCGACCTGCGGTATTTGTCCTCTCGGGCCCTATAGGAGGGAAATGAAAAATAATATATTTAATTAAGTTGTAGTTAGTTTTATTACAAAATCTTTTGGAATCGTGTACTATACCTCTGTGCTGATATAATACAAAACATTTTATCTCCAAAAAAGCTGTTATTTTTCCAGGAAACTTTTTGAAAGGTACTTGTTTACAATGTACCGTAGCAGACGTAAAGTGATTGACTGTGACTAGTGACTGTAGTGTCAAACTGTTTTCGTTTTTTATGTCATAAGTAGTGTAGTTTGTGATGTCGGTAATGAGTTATTTGACACAATTAGTCTTTTTAAGTTATCTGATTATGCTAAAGGACTTATTCATAAGGAAACAGAAATTTACTTAGAAAAACGTCTGCTTCTTGTTCTACAGTTGTAATACGGGGAGGGGGGGGGGGGTTGTGGAAAGGTAAACAAGTACCTTTCAAAAAGTTTCCTGGAAAAATAACAGCTTTTTTGGAGATAAAATTTTTTGTATTATATCAGCACAGAGGTATAGTACACAATTCCAAAAGATTTTGTAATAAAACTAACTACAACTTAATTAAATATATTATTTTTCATTTCCCTCCTATAGGGCCCGAGAGGACAAATACCGCAGGTCGGAATTCAGCCTTGGCAACTCAGCATCCGATCTTGGTCTATATTGGCATGTTGCCCATGTTGCCTCATCCGTTATCGTCTAACTTGTCAAACGTGCTTTAAAAAGTTCAAATCGTGAATAGTTTACGTCTAAAACTAAGATGTTTTCTCACGTTATGACTAACCGAGAAGAAATGGATTCTTTCAATGTAAACTCTCAAACAAAGCTTGCTCAAACAAGTCCAATTGCACAGCATTTGAAAAGCACAAACAAGCGTCAATCAAGACCTGATTACATAGTTATTGAACCTTTGCCGTCAAAACGGTATAAGAAAGATACTTTTCTTCAGTCCGACGATGTTTTTGAAACGTCGTCAATAAATTCGTTTGATCCATATCTTAGCTGCTCTTCTCACACCTCAAATATTTCATCTTCCAATCAGTCTCAACCTCAGCAACAAAACCAACAGCAGGAGTACTCAACTGACGAGGCACTTGGGAACCGTAAACACCGTTTGTTGAGGACAACTGAAATGTTGAAGGAAAGTGGGCTTTATGATGTGGCAGTGCGAACAGCTGCACTGATTCGGGAAAATCAGCAAAGCCATAAGGACCTGGAAGATCTAAAAGAGGAAACAAAACTCTTTTTGAGAGATGTCCTGAATAATCCTGAAAATAAGAAAATCAGTCAGATTTTTTATGGTTTGCAGCACAGCCAGTAGGGCCTAAACCTAGTAACATCCAAAATCACTTTCAGTTAAAAGCTCATTAGTCATTTATTTTCAAGTCCATTGTTTTGTAACAGAGATGCAATGCATTAATGCATATAGCACCATTGGTCCTAGTAAACATGACATATCTCAACTTGATGCTAAGTTATCTCCAAGATGTTACAGCACAACTTTTTACACTATCAAAAGTATGACATGGTGTCTTCCTGGTAATGCATCTGTAGTCATTATAGCTCTATGTAAATGGTGGTTTATTTCAACAAATTATTTCCTTAAAAACTAGTCTGTGCAATTGTTTTAGATGTTATCCTTTTGTTCTTGAATTTTTTGTAGCCTTTACCCTTCTTCAGTTACCTGGAAAAAAAAAAACAGTTTCTGCCTCGCCAACAGTGTTAGATTTAATTGCTTATCACACTATACGTAAATAAACGAAATCATTAAACATTTTTGTAAGTTTTTTTAGTTTCTATGTCTGCTAATTTTTTTTTCAAACTTTTTATTCAAATTTATGTGAATTGTCGAAAAACGGAACAAGTGAACAACCCGATTCGATGGTCATATTCTCATATAAGAAATTCTTATATAACCATGCTGATTTCCATTCAGAAGCGTGACAACATTGTAGAGTTTTCGTCAGCCATTGACCGGTTTGTCTCGTCAGTTTATTTTCAAAATTACGTTTCGTCCAATTATTTTACTAGTTTACTAAGATATGAAGTGGACTTTGATGAAATCGGCAACTTGTCTAGGTGCGGCATTGATTCTTTACTATTTTAAGTAAGGTAACCAAAATGAGATATTAAGTAATGATATGATGTAGTTAAATTGGATTCACCACAAACTGTTCCCAAATTTTTAGAAAACGCTTTGGTGGTCCTGTTTGCCGTTGTTTTTCAAGACTCGATAATAAGCTTATAGTAATAACCGGGGCAACATCTGGTACGTGTTTTTATTTTCACTGTGTTGATGTAAGGCTAAAGAGTCATTTTAAACAATAGGTATTGGATTAGTTGTTGCTCAACTGCTTGCCAATAGGGGGGCAAGCATTATCTTCACTGCACGAAATAGTGATGAGGGTATTGTCATTCAAAATTATCTGAGGGCAGCAACTAAGAATCCTAAGATTTATTGCAAGTACTTGGATTTAAATGACTTTGTTTCCATTCATAAGTTTGTGTTGCATGTGAATCAAGCCTGTTCCACAGTTGACTTGCTTATCAACAATGCTGGAGTTTTTTTCCATCCTCCCAGTGAAACTGTAGATAAGTTTGATGTCACATTTCAGACAAACTATCTGGGTAGGTTTTTAAATGGAGATTCAAAGTATATCAGATGGGTCAATAAGTAATTTTTTGAAACATTCTATTGCAGGTCATTTTCTTTTAACTGAATTATTGCTACCAAAATTAGCAGCCACTAGTCGTATAATATTTTTGTCATCAGCGGCCCATTTTTTAGCTAAATCGCTTGACGTGAAGACGGTTGCTGCTTTTGATCCAGAAGCTGGTGGATTATCGGCGAGATTCCAGAGTTACGCCAACTCGAAGCTATGCCTGTTGTTGTATAGTAAGATTCTTGCTCAACGTTGTAAAGGTAATTTTTTTATGCATGTAAGGGTGTTAATTACATTCAGAATTCAACCGAGTTTTTTGTGTTTAATGATTCCATTCTTTTGTATCACAGAACGAACCATAAACGTTTACAGCGTAGATCCTGGTTCAGTGGAGACGTCCATTTACAGGCATTTTCCTTTTCTGCAAAACCCCATTCTAAAAGCTCTTCAGAGACCAATTCGCTATATTGTCGTTCGCACACCATTACAAGGAGCACAAACTGTCCTTCACTGTGCCGTGTCTCCGCACCTGAGCAAGGAAACCGGGCTTTATTACTCGTAAAGAATTATATCAATATTTACTGAAGCACGTAACCGCTAATAGCTCCAAATTTTAGAGATCTGGTTTCTAAAACCCCTTCGGATCTGTCACAAGACGTCGAGTTATCCACGCATCTGTATGACTATAGCCGACTTTGGACAGGGTTGGTCTAGTTTTCCCATTCTTAGTGACAATTGAAAACTCCAAAATGACATTTGAATGGATCCAACTCAAAGAAGGCTTGCTGAAGAAAATTATACAGAAAGGAAAAGAAGGGAAGCGGCCACGATTTTGGAGTGAAGTAACGGGGAAATTAATTAAATTTCCATTGGGTTCAAATCAAGATAACTCCGTGCTTTTACCTGAAGAAAATACTACAGAAAATTTATCTCTTTTCCGCATCGGTGTTGCCCATGATGAATTGACAAGAATTCTTGAATTGTGTATACAACTAATGGACGAAGGTGAAGTGAGTCAATTTCGTGCTAAGACACGTAACGGAGAGTGGATTGAGTTTCAGCTCTACCTATATGAAATAGTGTCACAGGCTCCTCCTATGCCAGATTGGGATAGGTCAGAAGTGATCAGAGTGAGCAAACAATTAAAAGAAAAGGGCGTTTCTCTTCATCGAGGAAAACAAATTATTGATTCGTTCTACTTCTTTGGACGAGCATTAAAACTATTGATTCCATTGGAAGTGCGGCTTACGCATGATTTGTCCCGCAACCCAGAAAACAAAGACGAAGAAACAATTCGTCTCAAAGATGAGATTACCTCTCTCGTGGCCTCCATCTATAACAATTTAGCTGCCTGTCAGTTAGCGGCAGCTCATTACAGACATGTGGTATATCTGTGTGATCAAGTTTTAGAGAGGACACCAACCGACCTCAAAGCTATTTATAGGAAGGCATCTGCGCTTTTTGGTAAGATTTGAATTTTTTTGCAACTACATCTTTAAAATGTCGTTGTTTTCCGATTTAAAGGTTTAAAGCAATTCCAAGATTCTTTTGATGTGGTTAAAATTGGATTGGCACTGGACCCTACCAATAAAGCCATAGTGACTTTAGAAAGACAAGTAGTTGCTGCCTGCAATGAACAGGAGAAAACATTTGTAAAAGGAATCAAAAAGTTTTTTCATTGAAAGTGTAATATGGATGAATCAAGAATGTTTAATTAATTAGTTCTCTTCCTCTTCTTCTTTTCTTTCACTGTGTGTTGGATATTTTCTGGCATTTCTTCTTTTGGTTTCATGAGTCCAGATGATTGACACATTATACCTTCTAAGTCTGCAGCGTAGTTGTGTAACATTCAAAACATAAAACTGTTAAGAAGAGTTCAAAGGTAATAAAATCTCACCTTCTTACCTTTCCCATAAATTGGATGCCTTCTTTTAAGACCTTGTGGTAAATCAATGATTTTCTTGGTTTGAAAGTCAGTAGTTTGAATGTTCTTGGTTTTCAAACTGACATTTTTCACAACAGAAATTGTTCCAACTGTCTCCCTCGCAACAAACTTGATTTTGCCATTCTTGTCTGGCAGGACAAATGTGTTTATGTCACTTTTCTGTTGAACAATAGCTTCACATTTCTCTTTTTCGATTTTAAATTTGGTTGACTTAGAAAGGGAGAGTTCAAGATTACAAAGCTTCTCTGCATCCAGCTAAATAAAGGTATAGAAAATTCAGACATACAAAATGGCTCATTACTATTTTAATAATACCGTGCCAGGAAGTGTGACCATCCAACAGTCATAGTCATCAGAGGCCAATTCCTCTGCAGTTAACAATGCAGGGCACATTTTCAACGGAACCAGTCCAGCCTCTAGTTCGACATCGTTTTTAAAGTTGCTATTGAAACTAGAATTAACTGATACAATCTCAGCCGAATTTTCATCGTTTGACGATTCACTCTCACTGCTGGACATTTAAGGTATATTTTTTAATTCTTTCTTTTATAACGCGTTTTTCAAATTCTTTTTTTGGTTTCTTCACGCGTGTTGACAACTATCAGTTCGTCTGCTGCGATTGGCTTAGATTTACGCTTTGTTGCAAAATTTTTGGCAGTCTCCGAGTTGTAAATTTCCTACAGCAAGTAGTTAAGACTTAAGACTGATTTATGGTTACTTGACACACAAAAAAAAATTCCGGTTTAAGATGTGTGACTACAATTTAAAAAAAATATATTTAAAAAAACGAGTCATAGTCCCCTATGAGACTCTGGTCAAGCCAATTTTTAATACAGTTGCTAGGCCGTAAAACGATAACAGCAATTGTTCCGCGTAATTTTTTTTTCAAATCGTTCTTCCGTTCACGTTTTCCCGAAACATGGATTTTGATTATTTTTTTTTAAAATGTTATTCCTGTAATAAAGATATGTAAAACCATTGAACAAAAGGCGATTTATTCATTAATTTTTGAATCAATAATCTTTTTAATGTAATTATTGCCGGAAATGATTTAAAAGTCATTTCAAACAGTGAAATTCCGCTATGGTGAAAATGTCTAGTGTCCCAGAACGATATAGGCAAACGTTGCAGATGCAATGCAAAATCTTTCTTTGTACAAGCAATCAAAGCCTTGAATATCTTTTCCAAAATGTATTCATACGTGAAATCATCAGCTAAAGTGATCGGTGTAGTGGCCGTTGGAGCCGGAATCGTTGCAATTGGATGGCTAGGGTGGAAAGCCTATGCCAAAGTGAGTGCCAAAGTTGTGCAAGTGGACGAAAGCAATCCAGCGGAAGTGGATGAGGTTAACATCGTACCTCCAAAGGATGACGAGAAAGTGACGGAAGTTCCTGAAGCAGTAGTTGGCGATTTAGATCAGAAGCCAAACAGCGCACCCCGCCGGAAGAAGAAGTCGAATAAGGCATTGTGGAACGCTTCCTACCAACGTAGATTGGCCAGGAAAGCGAAAGAGAGGGAAGAAAGGGCCGCTCGAGAACAACAAGTGACTCCCGCAGAAGGATCCGAGGACGCGGATTCGACTAAGGTGTGTGAAACTTCCGCTGGCGATTTGGATGAGGAGACAAGCGGCACACCATCGTTGGACGCTGTGCAAGATGCTTGTGCAGCGGACTCAATCGTCGATCCCGTTGTTGTCATTGTTGACGAGGATACTTCAGTATCTGTGGGCCAAATGGACGATTCCGTCAAAGAGGGCACATTGCCTGAGCCAGCTGCTGATCCAGCCTGTACAGAACATCCTGTTATTGTCACCCGGCACGAGCTTGTCGAGAATGTTCCTGCTAGTGAAGGCGAGCAGTTGGTTGATGGGATTGTTGATGCGGTTGCAGATTGCTCCTGTTCCAACAGGTAGGAAGAAGAAGCCAAACAAGGTATTGTGGAATGCCTCCTACCAACGAAGATTGGCCAAGAAGGCGAATGAGCGAGCAGAGAGAGCTGCTTTAGAACAGGCGATTGTTGCGGAGTAAACGGCTCGTTGAGCATTTTTTCATTTCTTTTTTCTCCCCATAATCAGAGCAGAGCTTGCAAGTCAAAATTCTTGTGTATTTCAGTTCAATTTTGTAGATATTTACTCGTCAAAATTTCTTGTGCCTACGTATATTTTAGTTGGATTTTGTAAATATTTACTCGTCAAAATTCCTTGTTCCTCCATTTCAGTTCAATTTTGTATTTACCTGTTAAAATTTTTTGTACATTTCAGTTTTGTTTTAGAAATATTCACTTGTGATGACGCTCTTTCCCAGTTACAATCCAAAGGAGCTAGTCGACGAACCCGTAATGGAGTTGTTCATTGTAGTGCGTGGGGACTACCAACTATGTACACGTTTCTGTTTCCATTGTCTTTTTCACGGCACAAGTTTGCACTGCAAGTGACGGGATGGTGAGCAATATTGCCATCTCCCACATGCATGCACTCGCTGGAAAGAGACCACTACGAGAGTTGATTGTCTCGTAGTGATGGCAGAGTGTACAGGTAGTTTTCATCTCCACGACAGTCTTCAGCTACCTCTACGGGGGATTTTATCCTTAAATGAGTCAGCCGGTTCCGGACGTGTGCCACTGCGGAGAAAGCAGACCAAGGCTTGAGTTTTAACTGCTGTAAATAACAAAATTTTTTGTTCTTTTCTTGTAAATACCACTTAATTCTTTTAAACATACTGGCCTTGTGTTTGATTTTTATTTCATATTCACCCACTCGCTAACCTTTATTTGTTGAGTCTGTTGAAAAGAAAGAAACCATGGAACCCATCAGACTTCACCGCTTTCTAAAAAACAAGCAACTGTCTTATACAATCGGGAGGGTTGTATGTAATTAAGATCATGTAAAGCATTTTAAAGCAATAGAATCCTTCTATGCAATGACGGCTTTATCCTTACTGCATAGGCGGCTGGGTTATCGCACGCAATTATCGTTGTTGTGCCCTCCATGGGACAACCGAACTTGACGTGATCTCCAGCTAACAATTCCAAACTTTGAATCGTTAAATATGAAAAGATTTCAATGGATTGCTTAATAAAATGCCCATCGTAATAGCCTCCAGTGAGATATCCATTTTTCCCGTGGTTCTTTAGTGCCAAATCAGAACGATAGGGGACGATGACTGCAGTATTTCACACCCCAGCGGGCCATTTTTAGTTTTTCTACTTCAGTGCAATCCGGATTTCGAACGCGTCAAAGAGTGTGGCTGTCAGGTAACACATAAACATAACAGATATCAATATCACACACCAGACTCTGCCCAATTCAACCAAATCAGAAATTTTTAATTTTAAAGAGAAATTTTTTTATCCCCTTCATGAACGAGTCCAATAATAATGCCAAAATCTGTTTGTATACCCAAATGTCATGAACGTCATCGAAGATTGATCGTGGGAGAACTAAGGTTCTCAATTCGAAATTTGGTACTTTGTAGACGTTGATGACGGAGGTAAGTATTTTCACCTTACACAATCGATGTATTTGAGACCGTTTTGAGACATAAATGTTAAACCTTTCGACAAAAAAGAATCTTGGTTAGTTCAAATGGCATGATGCTTAAAACAAGAAAATAATTGTAAAACATAAAAAAGAACAGAATTGAATGTCGGAACAGTAGAACATACTAAAAAGCCATCTGAAAGAAAAACTATTTAAAATGGTTTCAAGTTAACATTGTTAGTGGGAAGTGGGAAATGTGGGAAGTCCATGTAATCTGGATAAATGATCTGAGAATAATCTTCACCAGACACTTCAGCATTCAAAATTGAATTTTCTTGTACAAAATTGTTTTTTTCCAACTTTGTAGCAGAAGGTGCAGCAATTGGCATCCAGGCATTTGAAACTATGAGGCTACTTTGACTCGATGACCAGTAAGTTTGAGGTGAACACTTTCGGTCACGAGACCAATCGGAAAAACAGCCATCATTTCCGACATTAGCTCCCTGTATGCTGGTGGAAGGCACACGTTCATTTATTTGATGAAAATTCTGCCTCTGGAATTTGCCGTTATGAATGTAGAATGCAATTAATTACTTTACGTTCGCGTGCAAATAAAAATTATGTACCATTTGGCTTGAATATGGCAGCTGATGTGGCATCATTCCGCCAAGTTGTTGCCCCTGCATTTGGCATGATATCGCTGCCTGGCTGCATTGGATTTGCTGACGGTAAGGTTGGTATTCCAATGGCTGGGTAAATGAAAGTGCTTGGGAAGAAAGAAAAGATCTCGCTTGCTCATTGTTCGCGTTATCAAGCTCAGTGGTAGTTGATGGAGGAGTTGAACGAGCCAGCGTTTCTCCAGTTTGGATGGCAAAGTTTTGAAGATACTGCGGCATCGTCAGCAAGACGCAATGTCGCGAGTTTGGATGAAGTCGATGTAGTTGTTCTGTTGCCAATGGAGATTTGAAATATCGACAACTTCGACATATACGTCCTCTACGCCAATCACTAGCCCGTCGATTTGCAAACCAGGTCTGCTCAAAGCATAATAGAACATAGCAACTGTTAATCAAGGCAAAATAATAATGCAATTGTAATTGATACTTGAACGCGCGCTGCATCTATTTTGCAGTGGAGAGCCATAGTTCCATACTGAAATCTATCTGGGTAAGGGTTGATAGAGTACAGTTGTTTGAGCCAATTTACAACGTCAAACGAAAGTCTTCTCTGTAACGACCCTTTAAAAAGAAATTTATGAATTGGCAAGAAATTAACAAAATAAAAAAACAAAAAACATAGGCCATGCTGCCAAGTATAACATTTCAGAATATGTAGAACAGTCGACGATCAAACATGGCAGTCAACAGGTGTCTGTGAGTAAGTGTGTGACTGAGGGGACAAGATGCAAGCGATCGACCATGTGCTCAGACTAGGCGGCCATCAATTAAGTAGGTTTTACATTAAATTAGAGAAAAATTGCCCGTCATATTACTAAAACATAATAAACGATAGAAATCGTGTAACACTGTGCCAGCTCTAGACGAGTTTTTTAAAACAGTGAAACAACTTACTTTTTTGGACATTACTATTCATTTTGATAAAAGAAGTATCCTTTGGAATAACCACGGAAATTTTTCAGTTAATTAAAGAGTCAGCAACCCAGAGGTCAGCATTATTTAACTTTTCCTGGCTTGAGTTGCCAAGAGTAGATTACTTGAAAGTCAGCAGTTTTGCACTTGACTGATTGATTTAATGGTCGATTGTCTTCCGACCCGAAGGTTTTTTTCTGTGATTTTGTGTAAGGATGGGGATCCCATACTTCTCCCCTTATTTCCATTGTTTAGCCATAGCTCAGCAGGGTTCATTTGCCGCCAAAACGAAGGGGAAGGCGTGGTTTTGATGATTGGCTTCGTCGAAGATGTGGTGCTTCCTTTTCATTATTTTTAATAGTTATTTGCGGAATTATTCGTCCTTCGGGGTGATAATAGTCTATTTCAATATGACCTATGCGAATGTGGAACTTTATTTAAGTGCTAGCGTGTACTCATCATTTCTTGTACGAAATCATTTGGTAAAGTTGTTTTCTGCCTTGTTCTAAAAACGCAAGTCGATTGGTTACTGGTTTCAAATTTGTCTGAAATAACTGTTATTGATGCATAGAAGTCATGCATAGATCAGTTCATGCCTTTTTAAAGGTCTTTTTTTAGTAACTTTTTATCAGTAACTCGTACAGCTTTTAGTACTTTTTGGATACCATGTTTTCTTTAAAAAAGATGCCAGATAATCGTCTTGCAGTTCGCTCCACATGCCCTCTCGTGTTACGAATGAAAGAAAAATTGTATTTTCAATTAGCATTTTTAACTCGATTATTGAACACTAGTAGTAAAAATTTAATGAAATATGAAGATAAAACCCTTCATGTACAAAATTGAGACTTAAAGCAACAGAAATGCAGCAAAAGATATCCATAAGACATTTTTGGGATAGGCACATCATTTGAACAAGTCCAGTTACACGATTACCAAGGATGATTATATTTAATGACTTTTTCAAAATTAGAATATAAAAAATGATTAAATGAAAATTTTATTTACAGTTTTTTGTTTCTCAAATAGTCTCGTGCATCCTTCAGGAGCTCCAAGACTTCTGGAGCATCATCGGCTGAAGCCTTCCACTGATCGTCTTTCAACAGATCCTGATCGATTTCGTCATCAACATCAGGTACATAATCTTCATCCTTTTCGTCTTCAATATTCTCTTCATCCTCTTCGCTGTCATCGATGAAAGGGTCGCTGAGGTCATACTCATTTTCGCCTCCAGATTCGTAATCTGCTTCTGAAGGGCGCCTTCTTTTTGCTGTTACAGTAAAAGAAAAAAATATCTTATCTTTGTGAAGGGAACAACTAAATTTAATAAAAAATGGGGAACCTGTCTTGCGTGGCTTTTTTGTTACCGGACCATCTGTAGATGGTGGCTGGGTATGCTTGAAATCTCTCTTGTGTTGTGGATTTTGTCTATAGCAAGATGTACCATATTGACATTCAGGCCTGTTATTGTTACCATCTTGTTGAGTGCCATCTTCCTCTTCGTTGGGAACTGGAATGTAGTCATCATCTCCTGGATGGCTGAATTCTTGTTTGTGAGTAGGATTTTTCCTGTAACAATGTTCTCCATATTTGCAAGCAATACGCTCATTTTTTGAAGTACTAGTCTATAGAGAGCCCACAAAAATGCACATCAGAATTTTTAAAAAGATATAACTGAAATTTAGTAAGGTACCACTGTTTCAGTTTTATCCAAGTCTTTTTCATCTCTGCTAGGAGGCGGGCTTTTGGGACCCTCTTCGTTTTGGGTTGTGGTTTCATCTAATGTAAGCATCCAAGCCGGTAGTTTTCTATCCTCCTCTTCATGACTTTCCTCCTGCTTTTCAGCTTCCCTTGTCTCCTCGGGTTCTTTTTTAATTTCCATTTTGAATTAAAGGTAGTACTTGAATACGATGTATATCTACAACGCTCACTGTTATGGTTTTTAAAAACGATTTGCAGTCGATGATTAGCTATCAATCGTGCCGCAGCCACACATATCGATAGCTAAGGCATCCCCCAGATTTCTCCATGATAAATAAAATCGACAAGTATAGGAAAAACACGAATCTAGACAGAGTTGTTTCCTTTTTCTTCAAAGAATAGGTTGTTAGCGAAGGTAGGACGGGACAGGCCTCATGTGTAATTATGAAGAGTTCACTTTGAACTCATCGTCAATATTATTATGCGGCACAATGCCAAACGTAATTGGATTGCTTGTGCTATGGACGTCATCCACAATGCTCACCAATGAAGGAAGCCGTACCAAATAGAGTGGAATGTGTGACTGACTGATTGGTATGAGAATGCCGAGCGCGCGTCTCTATTCGTAACTCGTCGAAGGACGTGAAACATCGTATTCGTAGAAAAGAAGAGGCAGAGTGACAAGAAGTCACTCTTCAAAAATCAGCAATTCCGATTGCGGATCTCAATGGATCTGTTCTGTTCCCAAACTATAAATGAGCTCCTGGTCGGATGAAATCGTCTTTTTTAGCCAACAGCTTTTTTTGTCTCTTCTTTACAGTTGACTTCTTCTCATTGACCCCGAAAAAAGTCTATTCTTTTCCTTACAGTTTCTCTTAAAAGATTATCGCGTGTGTGGGGGTCTAAAGCGTTCATCCACGGTGTAGTAGAACACGATCGATATTACGGATACGCACCCGTGAGGGTCTCATTCGTGCCTGTTTGGCGTCTTCATTTATAAGGTCGACAACCTAAAAGAATGGCCATCAACAAAACTCAATAAATAAAGCTATACCATTGCGTTGGAAGAAATGAGGAAGGATGTATAGTAATCAAATAAATCTTCGTCAACGCCAAGAGTTATTTTCGTTTGTGCATCCGGCAAGAGTAAGACGTTGCTCCGAAAAGTCACCGATATGGAAACAGCGAGTGTTATATCAGTAAGCTTCGATATCTAGAATGCAGTGACACATGCGACAGATATACGAGCATCTTGGTATCACATATATAGAGGAGGGACCTTCTACACATGTTTTCCATTTTGATTGGGGACCAAAGAGTCACGAACCGTGTTGTCAGTGTATAACACTCGATCGAATATGTCGACCCCGATGTCTGCTTTGTCAAGTACGTTTATTGATCGAGCTGAAAGAACGAAAGAGTAAAATAAGAAAAATTCTTTTTTTTTCTTGAGTTCTATTTATATTTTGTCTTTTTCTTTATACACACTTCTGCCATAAAAACATCCTACAGCAATCATTCGCTTCAATGAAGTGGATCTCCATTTTTTATTATTAAAAAAATTAAATATTAGGTTTGTTTTTGTTGCTAGGCTTGATTCGTGGCATTTGTTTACTTAACTAGATTAAGAATATACCGGAACTGCGATGGCGGGCTTTATAGGATTGGGAATCGGCGCGAGTTGGTCGTCATTCAAATCCCATTACTGGAAGGCGACTATTTGCCAGTTTGCATTGGTTTCCTTTTCCCCAAACCCTGAATGTACGTGCGGGCATTAATATTCAGAATTTCGTTTTGAAAGATCGGTAGATTGCACAAAAGAAGATTTAGCATGCGCTGAAAAGGCTTTATGTGTCTGTGTGTGTGTTATCGAGGTGCGCCTTTGTGCCTTCGAATGGCTCCTCCTCGGTCGGGAATATTGTGAAAGTAAAGCAAGTTTCGTGGCCATTTCAGCTTGCATCACAGTCGGAGTCGGGTGTCCAAACACTGTCCTTCTCTCTCTGTCTCTCTTTCCACCACATTTGACGGGTATTTCCAGGCAAGTGGAGACACGCGCGCTTGATTTGTGTGTGTGTGTGTGTGTGTGTGTCTGTGAGTTGTGCAGCGGACTGTGTTTGAGAGGAAAAGCGGGAGGGGGAGACTTAAAAATTCGCTTGAAGCGGATTAGTTGGAAGACAACGCAAAATGGAAGCGGGAGCAGGCGGTTCGGGCGAAGCGAGTCCAGAAAATAAAGCGGCGGCGGCCAAAAATCGAAACGAAAAATTTATCCGATTAATCACTGTTATCGCCTACTTTTGTAGTGTTTCCGGTGCGGCTGTAATGCTTTCGCTTTATTACATTTTCCTTTGGGATCCCGATCCTCGTTCCAATCACGCCGCATTTCAAGAGCCGGATTCGGCCTATACTCCGTCATCTCGTTCCCAATTATCAAGCCTTTCTACTTCCGCTAGTCCTCTTTTACGACATCTGATTGGCGACCACACAGTAACTGGTACGTCTATTTGCAGGCTAATTTATTTTGTCATACAAACAAACACAATCCGACTTTATTGATTGACTCTATTTTTTTCCTTCCCTTTCAATCATCGATTGACTAGCACCGATCAACCTAACGTCGGAAGTGTTGGGAGTCACTTCTAATGGAACGTGAAACATGTAAACCAATTAGCGCTGGTCGCCAATTAACCAGTCAATAAATATTGATTCTTCTTCTTCCTTCTTTAACCATTTCCTCTCTATTGTACTATATACATTCTGAAAGCAAATTTTCGCCAGTTATATTTTATTCCAAATATGTGTTGCAACGATTGACAGAGGCCATACATGAAATGTTGATTCGAATAAACCAAAAGACCGCCGGAATGATGTATCGATTTCAAAGAGTTTCTTCCGCAAAAAGTATGTTCCTTTAAAGATTTTTGTTTGACCTCCAGGATTCCCATTCGGAATGGACGGTATGGTAGTAAATCAACGAGAATCTTTTTAGCTGCGTAAATAACACTAAGTCAATGTGGAGCATCTCTTTAAATAATAATAATAAAAAAAGGGTAGTTTTTCTTGGTCCTGTGCAGCTGGCGTTATTATCGACAGCCGGCTGGATGAAGATGACGTAAATGGACGATCTGCTTCTGAACGGTATATAGCAAAGCAGCCAACTGGGTAATCGCCCTCTAGAGAAATATTTATTATTTCAACTGCTTTGCTGTATCAGTGCCAAAAATGAACTCGATAATCCTTCCGGCGAAAAGAAAAAGACATTTTTTGTTTTGTTCCCAATGAGTCCCATGCCGACAATTTCCTCTCGTCTAAGATTACAATTTCAAAAACCAGTAACGGGCCTTAACATTTAAAAAATTTAAGGAGAAAAGTTGATTTGACCGGAAGAAGTTAATGGCTGCTATAGCCCCAAGGCAATTGTAAAGCAGTTAGTCTTTCAGCCAAAGCAATTTTTTTTTTTTTCATTTAAAAAATCCATTACATTTTCATAAAAACAGCATCAATTTGGTAGAGTGAGCTATTCAATTAATCAAGTCTCCCCTTTTCATTTGAAATTGCCTGATTCATCAAATAGTGCGCATTCACGAAAGGTTTCCAATTGTCGGCATTTTCAAAACCGAGTCACGTCCCAACTGTCAATTATTACTTGATATGGAACTCACGGCCTTGTTTCCCTGTCCTCGAAAGTGTTCATTTATTGATCGCCATGCTGGGTGGGAATTCGTGCAATGCGTTCTTCAAAATAAAAACTCGTCCCTCTTTGTTTACCCAGCAAAACCACGTAGCGTCTAAATCAAAAGCATTCTTTGTTATACAACGTGGAAACATAAATGTAATTCCAATCTTTCCTTATAAGATCTTACATAGACTTTGATGTGAGTGTAAGAAGGCATTAAGCTGTGACAAGATTGAACGATTCCGGGTGGACGTAAGCCCATTTTGGACGTTTAGTAAGACCTTTGCCATTAGACAGAAGACCTTTTCCCTTGTTGTCTTTATATTGAATCGAAGCCGACAGCGATTTAAAGAGGCTCAAGGGAAAGAGAAAAAGCCTGACTTGATTATAGGAACCAAACGACTGAGCATGCGCTTTCGTACACAAACATTTTGTTGTTTTCTTTTTTCCTTTTTTTAAATTTCTGGTCCTTTTTTTTTCGTGTTTCGTTTCATGTCAACACGCTTGTAGGATGCTGATGAAGATACGTTGGGTGTTCTAAAATGGCTCCTCCTGGTTCCTGTTAAGGGCAAAGAAAAAAACGTAAATAAACCAAAAGGCGTCGAGTGAAGGCATTCGAGCAAACTCCTTTCTTAGTTCTAGTCGTTCATTTTCCTTGTTCTTTCTTAATTCTTCACACGTATTCCAATTAGCTATCAAACTCGTCTTTTTTAAAATTGTGTGACGGGTTTGTGTTGGTTTTAAATTCGTCTGTCGGATGATCGCAATCAGCGTCGGATGTTTCATGAAACTTTTGTGTCAAGAACAAATTCGGAAATCAACAAAAATGAGTGTCGGTGATTGTTTGTGCGAAATCCTGCATTCGAAATCAGCCAATTCAACAATTATCATGCCAGGTGAAAACAACGGAGTCAAAAGTGGGCCCGGAGATGAGAAAAACAGCAAATTCATCCGATTATTTACAGTTGTAGCTTACGTTTGCAGCGTTTCTATAGCAGCTGCTTTGCTTTCTTTGTACTATTTCTTTATCTGGGATCCGACAACTTATGAGAATAGTCTTCTAACCGTCACAACCAAGAACGCGTCTTACCTTTTCGGTCCGTCCCACCCGGCCGACAAGAGTAGTAGTATGAATGCCACTGGTCCTCTTTTACGGCCACTCCTTGGCAACTGCAGCGGCAGCAATGACGGTATGTTTGGCAAATCAATCGTGTTTGAAGACATGTTGATTTCGTTGTTTGTTTTTTCTTTCGCCGAAATCCAGCGCAAGGCAATCTAACATCGCATTTGATGCAAGACAAACCATCTGCTGCCTTCTAAAAAGGATGTACACAACACATTGGCACCGAAACGCTTTCAAGACAATCAAATTCAGCTTTCCCGTTTTTCTAGCGTACTGACATTAACTCGTATGAAAATCCTTTTGTATTTTGTTGTTCACAATCCTCGTTGCGAGGTAGGTGCACACTGTTTTCTGACACAAGGCGTACTAAAAATAAACAAGGAGGAAATGAACCATCATTATCTTAAATATATGTTTAACGAGTGGCTTCCATTAGAGAATTGACGTGCTCGTAGACGGCCTTCAACAGAAACTGGAACACGTCATTGCCGGCCAATTCGGATAACTGCGGCTCCTGCAAGATTTCTTCTGGGTTAGGTAGTAAATCGGCCAAATCTTCCCCTGCGCAAATAACACATCGTCAATGAAGGAGCCAACTGACTAATAGCCTTGAAATATTTTTCCCTCTTTTTTTTCTTTTCTTACCCGTGCCAAGAGCGAACTCAATAATCTTAAAAAAGATCGTTCCGCTGATTGACTGCAGCACGTTGTCCATGTCAAACTGCGTCCATGCGTCACGCAGAATGGCTTTTGCCCAAATTCGAAGTCGTCGGGACTCTCTTTCATCGGGATTCTCCAGGAAGTTCAATAAATCCAAAGCCTTTTTGAAGTCGAGTTCATTGGCCAGAACATTTTCGTCGCAAATGTACATCTTTAAAGCAGAAAAGAAAGAAAACCAAACGATGATAATCTATTTTTGTGAATCGATTTATGATGATACCTCGATTAATTCGGATGCGGTGAACACTCTCATCGTGTTGGGATCAAGATCGTAAGCTTGTAAAACCATAGCAGGAAGTTGTTCTTGATGCATCAGTAGGGCAAGTTCGGCTTCTACGATTTCCATTTCTGCTTGAACGACTTCAGGATCAGGACCCAACTTTTCTTCGGTGACGAGATGTAGTTTTGCTAAGCTTAGGAGAGTCCTCTTTCGGCTGTGACATAGTAAAGAAAAAAAGTAAACTTTGAATAACAAGCTATCTTAACGCAAAAAAAAAAAAAAAAAAGATTTGAGAACAAAAAAGACATATCACCTATAAAGATCTTTCTCCATGCTTGCCAAATTGGTCAAAGTACGAGCTGCTTCCAAATAAAGTTCGTTCTCGGACTGATCCACCCACAGGATGTCCGGGTGGTTTTCTAGGAAAGTGCTGACTTCCGGACGTCGTAGCCGGAGCAATTTTTCACGTTGGTTGCGTTGCATGTACCTTAAGAGCGACCACGGACGTCATAAATAAAGTTTTGTTAACTGCATTATTGGATAGCATAGAGTGACTATATATTACCACTTGCACGCGAACTCGGTAAAACCAGAATCACCGAGTTTGTCTATGTAAACATTCAACTTGTCTTCATTCATCGTTTCATCACAAACTGTGAGCAAAGCTGCAAAATCGACGTATTTCTCAGCTAAAAGAGCTGCTCGGTCGAATTCGCGTCCTTTCAGGAACAAATCTAAGATGGCACTTCGTTCCGATTGGACTTCTTGCCTCGCCTGGGCAAAAACTGAACCGTTTTCTTCACAACTGTCTAGGTATAGTTTGAGGGCATCCAGTAGGATGTCAGCTAGATTAGCGGCTTGACTCCAAAGATTACTTCGGAGACCAGCATCATCTGCATTAGCCACTCCTTCTTCGACAAGAAGATGCAACAGCCGCACGATTGACGATCGTACGCTTCTAGGTCCAGGTGCCTGCAAAAAAACATTAAAAAACAAAAGCTTAGGAAAGAAACAAAAACAAAAAATCATTTCAAGATTACGGCAATCCAGGGCAGAGTTTCGAAGCTGTTTTCACACTGCTCCAACAAATCGATATTGCGGGCTCGGTAGTCACGGGCAGCGTTGGTCATCGCAACGATAAAGTTGGCGGCATTGCTGATCGGTTTGACTTTATCGGATGGAGAGCCCCCCATGCTGGCCACGGTTTCGCAGACGACATCCACGAAACAAGGAAAGAAATCTCCAAGTGCTAAAATGTTTCTGTAGAAATGATCTTGCTGCGTCAATTTGTCGTTGGTTTGTTCAACTGCTCGTTCTTGAAGGACACGGCGGATGGCAGTATCGATGAGCGTGGAGCCGGGTGTATGGAGAGCACGTAAGGCCAAGGCTGACCGCAATTTTTCAGCATGTTCCATAAGCACGAATGCACTAGATTTGGCACCACGGCGGTCACCGATTGCTGTCAAGTCTCCCCAAATGGACATGTTCCTACAAAAAAACAATGTCATGTCTATTGCTTTGAAGGAGTAATAAACAAACTGTACCGAAGGAAAGTCAGAAATAGATCATGGGCCTTGACTTTGTCTTCCAACTGATGAAGGACTAATAAAGATACAGTTGTGAATGTGGATTCGTGGCCTGCTGGAACTGAATCTGTCCAGCGGGGATCGGATGCTGGATAGTCGTCGATGATCTTTTGGCTGAGTTCAACTACCATACGATCCAATAGAGAATCGATTTGCCCTTTACTTGTGGGAGAAGAGAATAAATCCTCAAGCAACGTTTGCGTTTCATAGACATTTTTGCGGCAAAAGTTGAAGAACGCCATTTTCAATTTGGATGACGTCGATTCAATCTGAATGATAAATGGATTGGGTGAAATTATTTAACTTTTCTGAGAAAACCTCTGACGTACCTGAGCAGGATCAAGCGTTTCAGCCATAATGTGGGAGTGTTCCATAATTGATTCATCAATAAAAGATTGGCTGTCGTTTGGCCCACCGGAAGAAGGCTGTAAAACCAAAACACCATGGCGTGTAGAGAAAAAAACTGGTCGCTGATTAAAGACACCTGCCCCAAGGAAACGCTCATTGGGAGCACGGACTTCAAGCCGGTCGGGCTCTTCTAATGGCTCGTTAGACGGTACGCACAGGATCCATTTATCCGAATAAAGGTAAGCTGTTGAACCAACCAGAACAAAGCGACATTGAGGAGGAGGAGGTGATTCCAGGGAAGAGGAGTCTGATCGTTCGGACATGTCTGTGGCGAACTTAAGGACACAAAAAGAGTCGAACCCAGTGGGCGGAGAACTCGTTTGTAATGGGAGAGCGGCCAAGGCATATTGGATCTGAGAGTTCAGGTTGGGATTGGAGGCGGCAATCAGCAAAACCAATTCGCTCTTGTGAACCTGAGCATCAAGAACCCAGACTCTCAAATGGTGGATGGCGTTGCTCCTACTCCAGACGTGCGCAATGAGTGAGTCTCTCGCCCATTTGTCAATATCGCATTGGTATAGTAGCCGTTCTGTTTCACCAACCTAACATAAACATGGCCAATACAATTTTAATGGGGACTGTTGGCATAATAAAAAAAAAATGTACCTGCCAATACTGCAATGTTTGACTGCATAGGATTTGTACTTCCAAAGTGTTGCGATCTTTTCTCTGGCTCAAAAGCTTAACCAAACGTGTCTCCGTTGATTGATGCGTGGAAATGGAGCCAAATATCAATGACGACATCCTCCGGCTAATGGAGCCTAAGAGTCCCTGAGGCGTCTTGAAATTTCCGGCATTGTATATTAGGTCGGCCGTCTGTCGTCCGAGGAGTCAACAGCAAAATGCTAGCTGTCGTTGTGGCCACTAGGCAGCCCAAAGGCATGGCTTCACTCAGAGTATCACACTCTTGTCCCTGTTGTAATAATATTGCAACTCATTGTGCTTGGAGAAGAAATATTGAGTAGATTTACCTGAAGGTCTGCATTGATTTCAACAAAAAAGTTTTCGTGAGCAACTGAATCCCAGTACCGGACAGTTCCCTCCGGAGACACTGCAATGCATGATGGAACACTGTCAGGCTCTGAGGAGAAAACAGCTACAAGATCTGATTTGTGGGCCAGGTCACTTGGTGGTAAGGTCAATTCATGGCATTTTGGGGAGGAAACAGCTATCGATTTCCTGGAAGGTGTCATTGCCAAGCTAACACTAGTTGATTTTGAGAACTTCCAAATGACTAATTGTCGCCCACACACAAACCAAGCCCAGCCATCCTTTAGACAGTGTTACACTGCACTCGGTTTTTCCTGAAAGAAACGAGTTGAAGAATATGAAATTTTAGCTTAAAAAATAAGGATCATTTTAAATGCTATTACTTTCAGCAGAGGCGATAAGTTCAATAACAGCCACTGGCAATGACGTGCCAAAATTCTCCAATGCATAATTGGACGTTTCAGCCAAGTTGCGGGACGCATTCAATGATCGTGAACTAATGTTCAACGAGCTATAAAAAATTTAATTTCAATCGGGATGAAGATGTGTTAAGTTTATGAAATTATACTTTCGCCTGCCGACTTTTAACAAATTTTTCCTATCCATTTAATCGATTCACTGTTTTTCACTTTATCAGACCTGAAATATTTTGAAACATTTGTCGTCTGGCACGTTTAAAATAAATCTGTCGGTACCAATGGCGGTCCAATGTTGCCAAAGCTATTCCTTAATTCAGGTTTTTTTCCTTGAATCATTGAAATCATTGCTTTTTTACATCTTTTCATATATTAAGTTGATAGAATTTTATTGATCTTAATAAAAATAAAATAAAATCTTGAACTTGCTAAAGAAAAACAGTAAAAAGAAATTGTTGGAATTGATTGTTGAAAGTAGTATCCATGGGTTAAGCTAATGAATGTAAACGGAAAAACGGAAAGAATTAAACAAGATTTGATTTTGCAGTTAATTCAAATGAATTCATACTTAAATCAACGAAATAAAAAATGAATACGATCTATTTAGTTGGCGGAGGCTATACATTTAGGAAGTTGGTACCAGTGGCGCCTCACAGCGGCATTTAGAATCGAACACGAGCTGAATCGTTCAATCCGAGGTCAGTTGCAGTTGAGAGTCGAGCACGACCGTCCCACCTACCCACCAACGTGAACTGGTGCGGGACAAAACAACAGGAACGAACGAGAACGAAAGTGGTGGAGGGTGGAAAAAGAACGTGGCTTCTTAAAGTCCCCTTTAAAAAAAATTAAATTCACACAACTGAACGCGATTTTTAAACAAAAATTTACCTCGTGTGTGTCGTTGGCTCAACTTTATTTGCAACTACCCAATTCATCAATCACTACGGCCATTCGCCTTCTTGAAATCGAAGAGGATTACCTTTTTTTCTTACTGTCTTCACCGCGTGTTTTTTTTTTTCCTTAGTGTGTTGTGAGTGTCATTAATCAACTGGTCATCTAGATTCAACCAACGTTGCCGGTGAGTGAACAATTATGCTTATCTCTCTTTTCCCTCCATTTTTTTTTCCCGCTTTTTTTTATTTTGTTGTCTAAACATGCCTTTCAGTGAAAGATTTAAATAACTGATAGAGGCCTACTGTACGTGTTTGGATGTAATTGCGGTCGGGAGAGTGGGGAATTGGAAACGCAATTCCCAAACGGGACGATAGCACAAACACAAAACCAATGTTCTGCAGGGCGTCTTTTTACAACTAGTTTTATCCGCCCTCCTCCCTTTTTTTCGTTAACGAATTTCGGCGATACGGTGTACACACGCACTCTACAACGTGATGAATAACTAAAATGTTAATAGTAACTTTTGAAAATTTGATACTTTCCTTTCTCTCTCTCTCTGGCAAATGAAAGTTTATATTCGTTTTTCACTTCGTATGCAAATTTTGTTTCCAGTATTTTTCTTCCGGTACCTGTGTGTGTTTCATCGTACATGTGTTTTCTATTTGAACACCAGAAGAGAGGTGATAATATTAGTTTCCCTGAGTGCTTATTTTTCTTACAAATGAAAAAAACAAAAACAACTAAAAATTCTCTCTTTTTTTTTCTTTTAAAAAGCCAAGAAAAAAAAAACAAGTCGCTCACTAACTCTATGATTACCGCACAGCTGCATTCCTCCACTCACGACTTCTTTTTCGAGGGTGATGTTTATCGAAATAGACTGGCGCTTGTGAGGGCAGGGATCAGGGAGGAGCTTTTTTCTTTTTCTTTCCCCCCCTTTGAATATGTTTCTAAAGAAATCTATTAATCATTTTTTTAAAATTGATAAAAAAAAAAGCTTTTTGAAGGGATGGGGTGAGTAAATTTTTGAATAATTTTCGTAACACTGCGTGACCTAGAAACGTTCCTTTTTGTTGTTCTTTTCTGAGAATGGAAACATCAAACATTCAAATAGGTTTTTAAAAGGGGGGGGGGATTATTAGATCCCGTTCTCATCTTTCACGTCGTTATCCTGCGTCCCCATGTCCCGACACAATCCCATTTTGCCTTCATGATTTTATTATTATTCTTTTTTTCAAAAGAAAAAGATGGGGGGAGAAAGATCAATGTGAAGAAAGAGAATGTTGTATGTGATGTTTTAGTAGGGGGAGGTGTGAATGTTATTCCAGATGCCAGGAGATGACGTCACCTGCGGGGGTGTGAAAACACAAGGAGGCGAAAAAAATAGAACGGTAAAAATAAAAAATAAAAAACGAAATCTTAAAAAAATAAATAATAATAACCCTACCATGTACTGTCTTCTCCGGGACTACTTACCAAAAAAACAAAACAAAAAAATTGTTTACCTTTTCTTTTAGGGATGGGGGGGTATGTGTTGTTCCTATCAGCTGGTGGTGTTGAAGGGCTCCGTGTTTACACAGAGTTGTTCCTCCCATTGACGGCGATCAATACTTTTGAATTGACCCTGTTTTAAACTCTATTTTTTGTTGTTGTTGAACACATTTAAAATGTTGTTTTATCTGATTTTTTAAAAAATTTAACGACTGGTGTATTGGAATTGAACGAGATGCGATCGTTGATTCAAGGACATTTCGTATTGAGATCATTTTGGAAGGAAATCAAATTTCATTTGAATGTCTCAAGGAAAATGTGGATGGGCGATCCTTTTCTAATCGTGAAAAAGTTTAAAGTTCACCCGAAACAAAATGAGAGTCCCACCCTTTGCAAAGACGTCAGGGTCGTCGTCATTTGTTTTGTTTTCTTTCGTGATTTGTTTGTTGTTCATCATCAATGGCAGGGTTGATATCTGCGGGTCAAAGTTCACGGTTATCGTGCCTAGGTAATCGAATATGCGTTTTTCGTGACGTCGTTTATTTTTCATCATTTTTTTAAAATTCATTCTTTTCTTTTTTTTAAATATGGCGCTCTTCATTCCACCTCACTTTTCATTTCAAAAATATGCCGTCAGATAATGAAATATTGCAGTTCGCATTGTTGCACATTGTAAAGGTTTCTCGTATATCCACCACTGATGATAGCAGAAATTTAATTAGAAAATTGGGCCCTAGCGAGGCGAGGCTACAATGTGTGTGTGGACACACACACACACACAAACGGTGGTGCGGAAGAATTTAATGAGAGTGGACCATCTTACTTTTACCCAATTTTTTTTTTTTTTTTACATCCGGGGAAGTCCGAAGTGGATGTAACCCTCCCCCCTCCTCTTTAAAGAGAGAGAAAAAAACCTGTTTTTTATTATAACATCCATTTTAACATGACCTTCTTTTTCCTTAAGAAAAAAAGAAAAATTTAAGAACGATAAAAAAAAAGAGAGAGAGAGAGGGAGGTCTTATTGATTTATTGATGAATGTTCCAAACATACGAGTTTGCCTGTTGTTTTTTTTTACTCGTAAAATATTTTTGTTTCAAAAGAAAATTGAGAGAGAGAAAATGGTTGATATCAACTTCATCATGGTTCCAAAACTGACATGAGAGAAAAGAACTTCGCCGCAGGGGGGGTTTACGACTTGGGCGTCTTTTAATGGTAAAATGCTTGTGGGGGGGGGGAGCTATAATATAATAATAATATATATAAGGTTTGTTACAATCAGTTTTTTTTTATTTCTCTCTCATTTTCTTGTGTACAAAAAAAATGAAAAAGGGAGATGAAGTCGATGCGAGTATGTGCGCCGTAATCTTTATTATTATTTGTGTTGTTTTGAGTTGAATTTACGAGGAGCTTTTTTTCTTCTTTAGTTGGGTGGGAGATTGGGTTGGAAAAAAAAAAGCGCCGTTTAAGATTAGCATCAAAGAATCGTAAATCTATCGTGAAATCTAATCATACAATTATTCTTTTGAGTCATGAACCGTGACGGAGAGGGAAATAAATTGAACGCCCATTTTTTTTTCCCCTTTAGTGTTGCCCTTTTTTAAAAAAATATTTTATGGGGGGGACGCGAGCGTTTAAGTGATTAGCACCCGACTTGAGATTGATCGATCTTATTACAACTCGTGTCAGATTGGGTACATTCCAATCAAGAAGTGTATCGAACCAACAACCAAAAATTTTTATTTTTTTTTAAATTCCAACTTTCCACTCCAAATAAAATTGAAAGGCAAAATAGTTTTTTTTTTTTTAAATGTGTGTTCAACTTTGCGTGCAATCACGAACGTTTTTCCCCCGGTCTAACGAGATGCGCCCATTTCCAGTAACATACAAAACTATAGCGGATTTATTTGTTTCATTCGAATTGTTCTCTGCAATTTCTTTTTGGGGTTTCCTTTGAAAAAGGACATCTTTTAATGACAGCCGATTAAAAGATTTATTGCTGGTGTAATGATTGCAATAGAATGGATTTTTAAAATGGGGCCCTTCTTTTTTTTTTTAGAGGGGAAGGTCTCAAGTCTATAATTGAAAAACGAAAATAATGGCCATGACGTCATAGCAAAACAAAAAGGAAATGTTGCTGGCTTCCCGTTTTATTGGCATGACCGTCCAAAGAGTTGGCCAATATTATGTCATGGTGTTTTTTGTTGTTGTTGTTTTTCTTGTTTTGAATGACAGTCACTCGAGAAGAGAAAAATGAAAGCGACATTTTCAAATGCCGAAAAAAGGTCGTTGCAAAACAGCACTAGTCGAATTGAGGGTGTGGTTATGTTGATTAGTTTATCGACTGGTCAACCTCGAAGAATTTCGCAGAATTTTTTGTCTACAAATGGGAGAAGTTGATTGCAAAAAAAAAAATTGAATAAATGAGTAAGGCCTTTTGATTTCCGGGTGGTCGCTGATTGAACAGGCTTCGTGATATTTTGCGATTATACGTGGGGGGAATGGGCTTTCACGACGCCTTGGGCGTCTATACAATCACGCGTCCCATTCATCTCTTTCTCCCCTACACAATCATTTGTGGTAAAAAAAAAAAAAAGTCAGAAATGTGAAGGAAATTGTCGTTTGAAGTCGGCGGGGTGGCGGCCCTCATTTATCTTTTTTGTCAAATGGGATTGTGTCATCTTAAGACAACAGAATGAACGAACAACGGCTGAATTATTTATTTTGAAAATTTAATTTAAAAAAAACGTTAACGTTTTTTGTGTTTATGTAATTGAATAAAAGCGTTCGAACGATCGTTTCGGAATACATTTTTGCCTTCCATTTCCGTAATCGATTGTGATTTGCATAATCACACCGGTGAGACCTTGGCTGCCATTTTCTCTTCTATACTGTACATATCACTAATGTATTAATCAAAACAGGATCGATATGCCCAAATGCGTTTGATGTCCCCCTTCCATTAATATCGAATCAAACAAAAAGCAGCTACCGGCGTTCTTTTTAATTCGAAAAATATATTTGAAAGTGATGTAAAACGGGGGAGGCGTGTGCGTTTTTGAGCGAGAGTGCGTGAATAGAGGTGATGGTTTGTTGTTGTTCACACGACTCCCACCCTGTGCCCTCCTTCCGGATTCCCGCGTTTTGTTGCGTAGATTAGTGTGTGTGTGTATACTAGTCCGCCAACCTTTTTGCTCCTCCTCCTCCTCGTCGTCTTTGGGTTTGTGTAAACAAACACGAACGGAACAGAACCAGTTTTTTTTTCTATTATGGCCGGCGAAAAAGAAAAAAAAGGGAACGTGAGTGTCCATCTTTGATCGTGCACCGTATCCACACGGTATATACATATACACACTCACCATTTAAAAAGAAAGAAGAAAAGAACAGATGATATTTACACTCTTTTATTTTTTTTTCTTTCGATTTTGAACGGTGGGGGTAGGGCATTCCAAGAAGCACCGTAAAAGGTAGCTCTTCTTTTCTTCACAATTTTAACGGGGTGGGAATTTTGTGTGTGTGTGGATTCACGGCGCCTACAATCAATTGTTTATACTCGTCCTACATGCCGAGCACATGTATACAGCTCACCACCTCCATGTGGGTAGTGGTTTCTACACAAGACACAAAAGTTGTGTTTTTTTTTTTAATTCGTTTATCCATTCTTTGTCTTATGCATCGCGTATTTTCTCGTTTGAAAACGAATACCCGCGTGACATTTTTTTTTTTTTTTGACCGGAAGGAGGAGGATAAAGAACTATTTTTGTTTTGAATGATGAAGAAGATGCGCCGGAAGACGGAAACGGGGAATTTCATCACCTGGTTGATATTTTTTTTTGCAGTTCCGATATGATGGACCGGATGTGCGGAAGTAGGCGGGGTGAAAACCGAAATGTTTACTGATCAATCAATAAAAAAAAAAAAAAGGCAAAATGAGGAAAAGAATTGTTGATGTGTGAGGATCTACACTACTAGAATTTCAATTCTGTCGGAAACAAAAGACCATTCGAAAAGGGAGGGGCGAACGGACCTTTTCATTTCCGTGTACACATTTTTTCATTATTATTTTTAGACATTCCTTTTATGTTTTTAGAAAATAATAATAATAATAATAAAAAACAGATACAAACAATATATGCGTCGTTATTGAATGGGGGGATTCATATCCCGTGCGAGAATATCGAGCGCAAGTTAATGTGGGAGGAGGAGGTAACTAGTTCATCATTTCCTCTCGTGTTGTTGGCTGACGTCAGAAAAAAAAAAGTTTTTTTTTTTTTCGAACTCCCACCCTCTTCTTTTCTTTTTCCAAAGACAATTGGAACCTCCAACGACGACTCCCGACGCCGCCGTCGCCCTAAAAATACACGCGCACACGCACGCGCGTGAGCCGCGTGCGCGAAGCGGCGGCAGCAGCGGCGGCCGTTGGAAGCCGCACGAGTAAAAAAAAAAGAGATAAATCGAGAGAAGAAGAAGAAGAAGAAGAAGAAAAAGAGGAAGGCCAAGAAAATGAAAGAGAAAAACTGGGGAATAAACGAAACGATCAAAGAGAAGGAAAATAGTGAAAAGAAAGGGGAAGGGAGAACAGACTAGAAAAAAGATGGCCGCCTTTTCTATTTCCGTTCGAGAGTTTTTTTTTAATTATTTTAAATTTTATGTCCGTGTTTTTTATTTTTTTTTTATTTCTTTTTGCGTTCGGGAGGGATTTTCATTTTGCTCTTTAAAAAGCAAATTCTTTCGAACTGGTCGACATTTTTTTTTTTTGCAAGCGGTCATCGATGTGCGGTTTTTCAGCGTGAATATTTCTCAAAACGGAATGGTTCTCGATTCACTTAAGCAAGGAAAAATACCTTTGAAAAAAAAATTGGAATTAGGTCGTTGAGTATATTCAATCAACTTTGATACATTTTTTTTGTCGTGTTTGGGTGGGGATTATGGCCACGAAGAGCGGATAAGAATGGGGGAATGTTTGACGACGATCCATCACGAGAAAACTGTCGTTTGCTCGGATTTATTTTTTCTCTCTCTCCTTTACTCTACAACCCGAAAGTTCTTAGGGGGGTGTGTGTGTTTTTTTCCTAATTCATTTTAGATTCAATGATGATGCTTCTGTCGAGTTATAAGAGCTCCATTTTTTTTATATTAAAAATAAAAAGTGGGTACGGAATAGAAGAAATCACGCAATTCATCCATCATTCCACCGCCGATGGATTTTTTCCGTTTCTTTGTTGTTTCCCCCCGTGATTGACTCTGAAATTGGTACGAAATCAAAACAAAAATAATAATAATTGAAGAAAGAACCGCAAGTCGATTCAAACACCAATTTTCGGGGGTTTTTAGTTTGTCTACACACATTGTTTGAAACGTGAAAGATCCCCCCCAACTCCCTTTAACTGAAAGTTGTAGACTGCTGACAGCTGAAAGAATAAAGATTGGGAAGAGTCTCTGTGGAAGTTGCAGAGTATCTTTAAAAAACAAAAAAAAAAAAAAAGGTGTTGAAAATAGAATTGAATGCAATCACCTCTTCTAACTAATTCCTCGTTTTTTTTTTCTCTTCTCTTTTACTTGTGTGTGTTTTTATTCGACTCTTTGGGGATGGGGGGAATGGAACAATTTTAATGGCGTTTGCATCTGCTCGGCATCCGTCACGTTCTTCCCCGCTGTGTTTTCTTCTTCACGACATCTGAAGGATTTTTTTTTCTTACTTTTGAAGAGTCTTTTTTTTTTTTTAAATACTGGAAATGAAGATATAAAAGAGAACAAGAATCCTCTCGGATTGAGTTGAGAGTTTTCTTCAATTTGAGTCATCACGCCAATTCACGCCGACAGGTGGCAGAACTGATGCCGGCCACTTTTATCGGGGAAATCATTGAATTTCTACATTTTAAAAATTGGATTTCAAATTTACTTTGTTTGCTTTTTGCGGAATTGCGCATTTCTTTTAGTGGGATTAGTGAAGTAATTGTCTTCAAAAGAAAAGAAAAAAACAAAACAAATGGAGACACGTTGCGAGACACGGTGGGTAGAAAAAGATGGCGCTGTCGGTATCGTTGGTGTCCCATGTCGTGTCGAGTCGTCATCATCCAATGGAACAGGAAAAAAACTTGTCTCCGTTCCAGCAAAACTCTAATTTTAAACTCTGGCGCTCATTTTTTGTTTTGTTTTATTCCTTTTCTCTTTCTCTTCTTTTTTGTCTTGTACGTGTGTGTGTGTGCATTTGCGTGGGTTTTAAAAAAAAGAAGAAGAAGAAGACGGAATGGAATGGGAAAGAAATGATGAAAAGAGGCAACACGCAACGCAGAACGAAAACGAAGAGGGCAAAACAATCGTTTTACATGGGCAAACCAAAAAAAAAAAAAGAAGGGAACCCAATAAAACATGGACACACTCTGTAGAGAAAATACGAAAAAAGTGGGGCAACAGAACGAAACGTTACACGAGATCATAAAAGAAGAGTATAGAACCGCCGTAACTTCCATCCTCCTCCCACGCATCCAAACATACTGTTGTATTCCGTCCATTTGGTTGTATATTTTTATTATTATTATTGTTGCCATTTCTTGTCTTTTAAGGGCTAAACTCAGAGGGTTAAAGGGACCGGGGCTCTTTTTCTTGTTTTTTTTTCTTTTTCTTTTTCTTTATGGGTCCCCAAAATGGATGAAAGGGTTGTGTCGTGCGTTTTTAAAAGGGACGTCATAACAGTCTGCCGAATACGAGCAAACGAAAATAAATGCAGAAGGCGAAAGGACTTTTAAAATGGTGGACGTATCGTCTTTTGAAATTACGGTTGAAAAGGAGGGTATGGATTTTGACAGTTCGTTTTGAAAAATGGTTGCAATTTTTATTTGCAACCTGGCATCGGGAGCGCGCCAAATTCGAACGGGGAATGAAATGTTGCGTGTAAAGGTTTGCTTAATGAATTTTTGTTTCTAGAGGGGGTTAGCGGAGCAAGGGCATTTGGGAAGGAGAAACACAACAAAAAAAGAGAGTTGGCACTGCTGTCTTATTACCTTGGCGCTAAAATGAAAAAAAAGAGAGAGAGAGGCAGAGAAAACAAAAAAGTTCAAAATTTTCGGAAGTGTATAAAAACAAGCGTCACCGCACGTTTGGCAACGTTCCAGCAACCTCAACATTTTCAACAACAAAAAAGGAAGTACAAAAAAACAAGAGACACACAAACACCCAAAAGAAAAGAGATTAATCTTTTCTAGTTCGAATAAATCAGCTATTTTGGGGGATCACTTTTTCTTTGACATTTCCCATCGTTTAAAAAAAAAAAAAAAATTTTTCGCATAGAAGAAAATGACAGTCCTCGTTTTCAGCGTCGTTTTAATAGCATCTTTTTTTCAATTAGATTTTGAACTGTGATCCAATTAGAATCCCTTCCTCTTTGCTGCACACTCGTCTCCTTTACACACACTCTGAATGTTTATGTGTTATTCAGCGCGCATAATGGTATAAGGAGCCTGCCAAGGACCCGCCATACTGGAAAAATCCCGCGTGATGGATGAGCGGCAAAAACACGCATTCCTTTTTATTTCATAAAAAAAAAAAAAAAAATATTTAGAAATAAAGAGCAGAGACCTCTACGCATAATATTGTTATTTTCATCTGTTGTGAGACATTTCTTTTGTTGTTTATTCTTATCGATTCGAAAATGTTCTATCTCGAAAAAGTGTAAGTTTGGCCTGCGTGGAATGGGCCATCCACCGTCTACTTGTCATTTCCTCTTTTTTTTGGTTTTATTTTGTTTTGTTTTGTGGCTCTTTTTTTTATTTTTAAGTTGCGGACAAATCCGGATTATTCCCGATTTTTCTTCAACAGTTTGTCCCCCCCCTTTTTTTTTCCAGTTTCCTTGTTGGCTTGTCACGTAAAGGTAGGGTCGTGATAAGGACGCGCATTTCATTCCACACACACGGGCACAATGTCTTTTCTATTATCGTGGCATAACAATCACATGAGTCTAAGTTTTTAGACGAATTCTTATTGTTTGCAACAACTTTTTAAGGACTCTCATTTTCCGATGATACTCTTTCAACTGTTGACAATCGATTCGAGTCCTTTAACGATCGATATCAAAGTTAAATCATTTAAAAGATGTGGAACGTCGTAGTGGGAGTTGGGAGGGCGATTCTTAAAATAGACGCATTTTCTCTTGTAGAAAAATGATTTGAGGCTTTGGTTTAAACATTTTTCTTATTTTTTGCTTTAAAATAAAATAAATTTCTTTGGTTGCGCGCTTCCTGGAACATTAGTCGCCATCTTGGAAACCATTTTTTTTTTCTTCTTTCTTGCCTTTTGTTCCTTCGTTCCAAAAAAAGTCATTAAAAACTTTCTGAAAAGAAACAAAAGATTTTTGAAAATCATAATTTTTCATTTGGGCCCCCCCTTTTATTGTTGTTGTCTTGTTCAAAGCCGGAACGTGCATGGCGCACTGGGCCATGCCGATGATTACAAACGCCGCCATTAAGCGATCACATTCCCATTTTTTTAATTTTTTTGCAATTAAAAAATGGTCATCTTTAATCAACAACCAAATGCTCAATAGGCAAACTATGGTAATAACATGCGGTTATTACAATTTCTCGTAAAGTGGTACAATGGTATTGATTTCTTTTTATCTCCGTGTGCGTTTTCTCTATTTTCTACTCTGCTTCATGTTTTTATTATTTGTTTTTTTTTTTGGGGGCTGCCAGTTTAGTCGACCCTTCTTTTCTCCCTTTTTCCCCGGAGCTAATCAATACACAACGGTGAAAGAGCGTGGCCATAACAGAACACGCACCGAACAATCAAGAAGAGGTGGAGCCAAAAAGAATGAAGCAAAACATCACGTCCATTTGTCTTGTTTTTTTTTTTTTGGGGGGGGGGGTTGATTAGCGCCAGCAAGTTTGAACTCTTTGCTCTTGTTTTCTTCTCTTTTTTTTTTGTGCAAAAACACTGATGACGAACGAAAGATAGTCGAAAGATACACGTTTACACGGCTATTACGTCATTCATCTTTGAATTCGATTGTGTTCCCCGTTTTCCGGGGGTATCGTAAAAAATAGCGGACGTTCCTTATAAAACGATATATTTATTTTGTGTTCTTTTATTTTAAAAAACAAAAAATTTAATATTGTTTTTGTTTTTAATGATAGAAAGTACAATAGCAGAAAAAGAAAAAAAAACGGTTTGGAATTGAGTGACAGCGGTAGTAGACACTGCCGGGCCAACGCCATCAGCGGGAGACACGCCGGAGCCTACCATGCGCCATGACGGCGATCGATGCGGTAATGAACCAAAAAAAATGTTTTCTTTTCTTTTTTCTTTCTTTCAACTATACCTTAAAAATAAAATCTGCTTTAAAACAAATTATTATTGCTGTGTTTTGTAAAGCGTTATTTTTTTGTTTGCTGTCTATCTTCTTTTGTGTCAATTAAAAAAGTTGAAAAGAAGGGAAACAAAGCTCAGATTAAGGGGTCGGGCGTTACTTTTATGATTCACGAAACTAAAAGCCCCTCCCCATCTCATACTTCCGAGTAATATTGCAATAATGCGAGTACGGATGTCAAGGGAAAATGGAGGACGAGATTTAAAAAAAAAGAGTAGTCGAGTGTCTATTTTTTTTTGTTTTCTTTCTCGAGTGAAAAGCGGAAACTTTTTTTTTCTTTTCTTCTTCTTCCTCTCAAATGACGTCGTCCTGAAAAGAAAGAAAAAATTTACTCTCTGATTAAAATTAATGATTTTCTTCTTTCGCTAAAAGTTCTCCCACTCCCCCTGGAGCGCTAATTTCTGCACTCACGTTGCACCGTGTTCAAAAAAACAAAACTTGGTCGTCATCACATGCCCGAATTTGAATTTCTTTTTTGATTTCACGGTTCGCATTTCCGCTTGGGGTGTCTCTTTTATGCAGAGCGTTTCGGAACTGTCGTCATCGTTGGTCGTCAGACGTCCTCTGTCGATGTTGCTACCGCCTTCGCCTTCATCCGAATTCGCCCTGTTTGCCTCAGCGTCCAGCACCAGTGGTAATCACGGCGCTTCACAAGCCATTAACGCATCACCTGGCGGTGGTGGCACGACCAACGGTGTAGTTGTTTTACCTACCGAATTGCTCCTGTCCTCGCCAGTTGGCACGGAGTCGTCTGCTCTTCAACTCGTCGGTTGTTATGGCGACCATTCGGCTAATCATTCATCGTAAGTTTTTCATTGTTGATCGTTCATTGTATCTATTTATTTTTGCTTCAATAAGAAAATTGGAATCGAACAGGGAAGACAGGAGGCATCTGGTGACGATTGGCGGTGTAGGGGATATTAGCCGGTGTAGTAGCAATGGCAGTAATAACAATTGGCTGGCCGATTTAAGCGTTGAAGTATGTAAAGTGGAAACGATCGGAGAAGAAGGAAGCGACAATAGCGGCGGAGGAGGTGGAGGAGGAAGCGGGGGAGGTGAGTGCGGTGGCGGCAGTGACGATTGGGACGAGTCCGTCTTTTTCGAAGCCGCAGCTGCCGCCGCCGCTAGTTGTTGCGCTACCGGACAGGCCAGTCATCTCCATCATAATCCGCATCATCAGCACGACGTCGGCAACAACCTGGACGTTCTCCTGGGCAATCCCAATCTCCACCATTCGAGTACGTTTCTAGATTGATTGATTTTGTTTTTTAAATCCAACATTTTTCCAAACGGAATTTTGTTTTTCTAACACATAGGTGGCGGTACTGATCTGCTGGAACTGGACGTTCAAAATTGCTGTACAGTCGATTTCCCCTTGTCGCCTAAGCAGCTCCTCCTGGGCGGCAGTGGTGGTGGAGGAGGAGGAGGTTCATCGGGTAATAGCAGGAGTAGTAGCAGCATAAGTAGCAGCAGCAGTAATAGCAACAGCAGCTGCTGCCCCGAAGACGGCCAACTGATTGCCAGTGCCGGACTGTTGTCGTCTCCTCCGTCGACGCCGTCGCCTTCATCCTCAGGCGGTGGCGGTTCAACACGACAACTGCAACAGCAGCAGCCGTTGCCGCAACCGCCGCAGCCCTGCTCAGTAAGTGACAAAGTAAGAACTTCTCGTCGCCTCCTACCCTTCCTACACCCATTCCTACCCCTCCCCCTACCCCCTTAAAAAAAAAAAAACTATGGCCTCTTGGTGTAGTAGTATAGGGTGTAAGTGGCACCACACTATATACTACAGGCTGTTGCGGAACTTCTTGCGTTTGTTTCCATCCGGCGTCGGAATTCCCGAAATGTTTTCTGATTGATTTCCACCATTGAATTCCTTTTTTTTTTTGGGGTGGGGGGTGGGGGGTATTTCATCCTACCTTTTCTTTTTTTTTTGTTTCCTATCGACTGTTTAGAAATGTTCATCTTATTTGAGAAAAACAATGAAGGGGATGGGTCTTCCGTTTCCGGAATTCTCGAAGACATTTTCCATGTTGTATGGTTCACATACATCTCCCCCTCTGGCGTCCTATTGGTGATTCGTCCACAAAAGTATAAAAAAAAAAAAAAAAAAGTGGCTTCCGGAATTCCATTCATTTTTTTCCTCCCCTCTCTTGCTCGACTTTGTAACGTTTGAAAACTATTTCGTTTAGACGGATTGGTCTTTGTCGCGCTCAAACATTTCAAATTTAATTTTAAAAATAATTTTTTATCAATGCGGGTTTTAATTACGAATGAATTCCTATTTAAATGGAATATTATTTTCTTTTGCAGATGTGTAGCAAAGTGTTTACGAGCACGTCGGCCCTGGCCAAACACAAACTGACGCACAGCGACGAACGCCGATTTTCATGTCAATTGTGCGGCAAAGCTTTTAAACGCCAGGATCACTTGTAAGTTTTCGAATTGACCTGTTTGATAAAGTCATCTAATCGCATTCCGTCATTCCGTCCAACATTCTTTGCCCAATAGAAACGGACATTTAATTACGCACCGTGAAAAGAAGCCATTCGAATGCCGGGCGGATGGATGCGGTAAATCGTATTGCGACGCGCGGTCGCTACGACGCCATCAAGACAATCATCACGCGCCACCGGGCAGTTTAGCTCTTGCCGGAACGATCCAGCAGGCGCCGAGTCCGACCGGACTCGGTTCTTCGTTGCCTTCGAGATCGGCGTCATCGGCTTCGTCGAATGCTGGGCTGTTTATCAGCGAATTGAGCGGCGGATCACCCGGTCTTGTTATGCCGACGCCATCCGCCGGATCGACGCATTATCCGGCGCCCGGCAGCAATGGCAGCTCGACGACATCCAGCGGCGCGAACAGTGGCCATTTCCAGGTCAATCAGGCGACGGAAAATGGGCAGCAATTCGCCGGATGGGTCACGAATTCGGCCGCAACGTCAGGCCACGATTCCATCATTTCGCTGGATTCGCGCGCTGCACAGTACGGCTCCGTTCCTCCCGGCACGGCTAATGGCGATCGTTACCTGCCAGCCGAGAATCAAGACGGCCATCAGGCGCAGGTCACCTGGACATCGGCACCGGCCGAAAGTGTGTCGCCTCCGAAAGGAGCTAAAAAGCAAGGGACACATTCGGCGGCCATGAAAATAGCAGAGAAGCCGAATAATAGCAAGGTCGACGGTGCTGGAACAAATGGAAAAATTCCGTCTCCGTCAATGCCGGCAGCAGCGGCGGCTGCTGTCGTCGTCGTCAAATCAACGAAGAAGGCGAAGGGGTCGAAAATGCAACAGAATGGCAAGGCCGCCGCAGGAGCCTCGTCTACCAAGAATAATGGCAATTCGAAGAAAATGGCGACGGATTCCAGCACGGCAGCCAATAACGACGGACTGACGACCCAGCAATTGGAACTCATCCAGGAAATAATGCGGCAGACGCAAGAGCAGCACAGGTTGATGCAGGAGGAGCAACAGCTTATCCAGCACAAACCCGCCCAACCGTCGCATCACACGGCTTCCGGGCCGGCAACGGCCAAAGCGAAGAAGACCAATAACAAGGTCAAATGGACGTCTCCTCCGCCTTCGACGGCCAACAATAGCGACCCGAATCAAACGTCGGGTCAATCGACGGCAGCGTCGAACTCGTCGGCCCCTCCCGGAGGAGATCCGTCCGCGGCCAATGGAGGCGTTTCCGGCCGTCCGGTTGAATGCAACGTTTGTCAGAGGCGTTTCAAAAACACGCCGGCCCTCAACGGCCACATGCGTTTGCACGGTGGATTCTTGAAGAAAGAGGCGGAATGCAGCGGATCCAGCGGGTCGGGAAACGGATCCGGTGGCGGGGGTAGTAATGGCAGCTCAGGCGGCGGAGGAGGTGGAAGCGGCAGTGGAGGCGGAAGTAGCAAAAAGCCGGGCGAGAGTAAGAAAGATCCGAATACGCCTCCGCTTCAGACGGCTTCCGTCTCGGTGCGTGCCCTCATCGAAGAGAAGATCATCCAGCGCCGGAATAATATGGCGGCCAACAATCCCTCATCGTCTACTACACCGACTTGTCCATCGTCGGCTTCTACTTCAGGTACTACTACTACCATGTCTGTCGTCGCTGCGGCGGCACCGTCGTCATCCGCCAGTTCTGTTGTTGTCCAACAAGAGCAACAACATTCTCATGCCTTACCAATCTCAGTACAATCAGTCAATCCGCCACCGGAAGCGTCTGTGATGTTGATGGACGTCCTAGAAGAGGATCAAAGGGAATCGATGGATGTTCAATCACAGCAGCCGCTCGTTCCCAAAATGGAGCCGGAAGGTTATTTCGAAGGTAAGGCGATTTGTTTATAGAATCCGGAAGCTCAATTTAATTAATGGCGTTGGCTTTTTCAATTTTTTTAAAACAAACAAACAAAAACAAATGAAGGATCGCTATTGGCACTCAGCCCAGTCAGTCTTCACAGAGCCTTGGAAGGTGATATGGATGCCATACCTGATGACGATCCGGCAAGCAACGAAGGCGGGGTCTCTTCCGGATTGCACAATTTGCATCATCACCACCACCATAGTCACCACGGTGAAAACTTTTTCTCGACATCCTCGTCATCGTCGTCTGCTCTGAGCGAAGTCCCCCTGCTGGACGATTCCGTTTTCCATCAGGTTCGTCCAATGGCCGGAAGTGAATTCTCTTTTATAAAAAAAAATGTGTTGGTTAACGTGGGGTGCTGTTTCCAGGTTTCAGCGGCTGCCGCTTCGGCGTTGCTGTCGGATATTAGCAGCTTGGATTTGCAATCTTACATGGACAGCGGTAACGGCGGTGGCAATCACAATCAGCAACAGCACAGCCAAAATGGCGTCGGACAGTATTCTGATTTGTCGCAATATTTGGCCAGCAGCGCTGGAGATCACGTCAATGAATCTGTCGTTGTCGACTCGTCCGGAATGTACGGGCACGACGCCGCTAGCGGTTTCCAGCATCACTCTGATGCCGGTTACGTCTCGTATCACCACCACCAGCACGAAACGAGTGTAGGTGTAGTGGCTGGATTGGTGAGCGCGGCGTTCGGCTTCGATCCGTCGCCTTCGACGCCGCTCTCGTCTCTCTGTTCGCCGCAGCACTACGTTCAGCATCAGTATCAACAGCACAGCCATCAGCCGGATTACACGCACAGCAGCAATAGCGTCGATACGTGCTCCGGCGGAGGAGGATATCAATCGATGTTGATGCCGGGCGTCGATGCTTCACCGTACACGCCGTCTCCTTCACCCGTCAGTCCATCCGTCACGTGCTCTTCTCTTCCGCACTTGCAGCGCTTCCAGCCGCAACAGCAACAACAACAGCAGCAGCAGGATGCTGTTGGATTCTATTCGACGTCGAGTTTCTCCAGCGGAGGTGCGGCCCACAATAACGCGCAGAGCAATTTCATGATCGATTGCGCCAATAGCGTCTTGTACAACATGGAAGCGAGCGGAGGAGGTGGATGGGACCATGCGGCCGATTTGACCACCGTTGCCACGGACGCTCTGCCGCAGCTGATGGAACAAGACCAGCCTTCCGAGCAGATGGATCATCAACAGCAACAATCTTCTGCCGTATTGCTCAAGCCCGTCAAGGTGAAGAAAAGTCGGCCGTCGAGAGCCAAAAAGACGAACGCCATCGACGCTGAGGCGGGCGAAGTTAAAAAACGCAAAACGATGACGCTGACGGGCAAGAAGTGCATCAAGCGCAGCGACGACACGGATGACGTGTTGATGCTGGGCAAAGGCAATAGCAGCGCTAAAGGCGACGGCCAGTTTTTCAGCGCCATGAATTTGACGAGTTCGGCTTCGTCGGCCGGCCGTCATTGCCTCATGTTGAATCCGAAACGCAACGGAGTTGGACTTTATTGGAATCTAGTCAGGGACAAACTGGTGAGCCCGCCACAAGTCCCATCCAGCTCTGCGTCGCGTCAAAAGAGCCGCGTCCGCATCGGGAAGGATCACCAGTGCGCCGCGTTGCCCCGTTGCAAAAAGAAAGAGGCCAACAAGGAACGCGAATCTGCCGTCCTTTGTTGGAGCGCTAATTTAGCCGGAGGCAAATCTACGGAGCTTGACCGGCTGCTGGCCTGGACCCGCTCGCCCGCTCTGCCTGGACCCAAGCGCACCGAAGAAGAGGTGCTGGCCGTCGTGACCCACTTTCACGGCGATATCCAAGCGGCCAAATTGCACTTGCTGACTCAATCATCATCCAGCCATCACGTTCTCAATAATTGGACGCCAGAAGAGATGACCGTCTTTCACGCCGCTTTGCTTCAACACGGCAAAGATTTCCCCCAAGTTGCTCAACACGTACGTCCAATCATTTTCTTTCATTCGCCCCCCTTTTCTTTTTTTTCTAATTTGGTCTCCACTTTTCAATTGCCTTTTATTTATTTTATTTTTTTCTGACGAATTTTTTTTAATGTGTTTAGTTACCTTCGAAAACGGCCAGCCAGTGCATCCAATTTTATTACCTCTGGAAGAAAGTCTGCCGGCCTCACGAATACGCGTCGATTAAGCGTTCCATGGTCGGCGGATCAACAGCCGCCCCTCAATCTTGCAGTCCTAGTCTGATGGTAAGCAAATGATTTGATTAAAAAAAAATGCCTTTCATTGGGTTGATTGAATCTCTAGGACGAGACTAGCCTTTGCGATTGGCGTGACGTTGGATGCAGCGAAAATGATCTAATTAGCCTGACGCAACCGCCTGTCGTCGCCACGTCTGCGGCAGCATCGCAAGATTGCTCCACCTCCTCTTCGCCCTCCTCTTCTTCTCTGTTGCTGCTCTCCCCCTGTGAGTTTGCCGACTGCCATGCGGTGAGCTGATTTGTCCACATCACGAAAACCCTCTAACCCCTTCGTTTTTCTTATTAATTCTCCACAAAAAAAAACAAACATGACGCGCACAAGAGTTTGGTTTTGTTGTGAGCACTTTAACGGCCTCGATTTACCGCCGATCAATACTAATCACTATTTGGTGTGAAAAGTTTGCTGATTTCAAATAATTATTTGGTTTTAAAAAAAAACAATGGTGTAGAGAGTTGAGTTGAGATGTGACATGTTGGATGTGTTTGCAGATTTCCAGTAATCGAGCGACTCCGCGACGTTATCAAGGCAATCAATCTAATGCTTCGCCTTCAATCTCCCTGGCCGATAAATTGTATCCCTGTTCGGTGTGTCACAAGTAAGATGTCTGTTTTTTTTTAAGTGATCGATTCAAATTTAATCCCTTTTTTGTTTCAAAATTTCGTTATTGAAGGGTATTCGACAAAGTCAAGAGCCGTAGCGCCCACATGAAGACGCACAAATCAGCTTCGATGGCAGCGGCGGCTGCTGCGGCGGCCTCGTCTTCGACGACAGCCAACGGACAAGATAATTGCTCGTCACTTGTGAGCAATAAAAATCGCAAGAGTCATCATCATCATCATCATCACGTTCATCATCATCACAAATCGCCATCGCTAGCAGGCGGAGCTTTAACTCCAGCGTCGCCCGTCTCCACCACGTCGCATTCGTCGCTGTCGTCCACTTCTTGCTCGCTTCCATCGCCGTATTTGCCGTCGCAGAGTCTCTTTTGAAATCTGTCTTGCGCGCTTTATTTTAAAGCAGCGGACCAAATCAG
Source organism: Daphnia magna (assembly GCF_020631705.1). Taxonomy (NCBI): domain Eukaryota; kingdom Metazoa; phylum Arthropoda; class Branchiopoda; order Diplostraca; family Daphniidae; genus Daphnia; species Daphnia magna. Next base: position 11,906,714 of record NC_059188.1, on the reverse strand, counting down.
AAAGAAAAACAGCCCACACACACACACAAAAAGGCAGAATATATAGGTAACTCAAATAATTTTATGTAAATCACGCTAGCCCCCCCCCCAACCCCTCCAGAAAGTCAGCTTCCCTCTTAATCAGAAGCTCAAAATCTTTGTTTCTTTTTTAACCTTTTTCAAACTTTTAAAAATGATTGATGTTATCTCTTTAAACAAACAAGATATGCTCTTACGATTCTGTATGTATAAGTTTCTCACACCAAGTACCGCGACGAAACGGGCAGTGCCTTTTTCAGTTTAAGGGTTGGACCCTCCCTCAACCACACCCTAATCTCGTCCCACCTTTTATCAAACAAACAAAAGGATTGATTTTGTTTGTTTTCGGTGTTGCTCTTATGTTCTTTACACATTTTTTTGTTTTGTTTTGTTTTGTTTGGCTTTCATCATTCAAACTTTTTCAGCGTGGTCTTGTTGATTATCAATTCAAATTCGGCCCCCCCCTTTTTTTTTAACTTTTAAGATATAGACATATATATATATATATATAAACACTATATATTTTCACGCTAGAATCGATTTCCGCCTTGCTGGTTGGTTGAGGTGGCGATTTATAGGTAGACCTTTTGTTGGTTTTTGATTTTCTTCTTCGCGTGTGTGCGTGGTGTGTCTTCTTTTGTTCGACGGGCACAACGTTTTCGCCTGTGCGTGTGCAATCATTATCTTAAAGCCCTCCCCACCTGCTCCCCTCCTCACTCCTCTTTTCGTGAACGGGAAGGAGGGAAAAAAAAACAACTATAGGGAAAGGAAATCCCAATAATCGATTTCACTGCTCATCAGCAAATCAGCCATACAATTTTGAAATAATTTTTGTGTACGTGTGTGTGTGAAAACATTAACCTTTACCTGCCTACTCTTTATTATTAGTTTTGCGAACTGCAAAACGAATTCGTTGTGCGTGAACGTGAATGCCACCACTCAAACCTTGGTAATCTTTTGGCAAAACTTCTCTTTTTGATATACTTATCCCGCTATATTGTGAATTTTATATTAGAAGCATACCTTTGGCTTGTTTATGTCATATGCTGGACAACAACTTGAAAGGTTGTTGTCGTTTTTTTTCTTTCTACGTCAGTCATCACCACAGTCAAACCAAACAAAAGAAGGAATAACGCCGGTGTGTGCAAGCCAATTTGATGTATACACAAGCACATAATGATTATCCCAGTGTTATTGTTAATGATCCCTTCTCGTTTTTTTTTTTCATGATTCAATTAGGCAATCTCGAAAGGAAAACATCTTTTACGGTGTATGCAGTAAAAACTTGATGCTAAATTTTATTTTTATTTTTGGAAATAAGGAATTTGTTTGACAAATGCGGAGATACCCCGTGAGATATAGAAATCCCCCGTCGTAGTGACGTAAACACAAAGGAAATTGAAAACAATAAGAGGAAAGGGATTTTTTTTTTTAAAGAAAAGAGAGAGAGAGTAAAAAAAAAAATCCCCGTGACCAATATATCAATAATTAGCTTGTTTTTTTAAAAATAATAACAATAATATATTTTATGTGACCATATTTCAATCCGATTATGATTGGCACTCAACTTATTAATCTATTTGTTAAAAATCCTGTTTTCTCTCTTCTGTTATAATTTTTGTTTTTTTATTATTATGATTTTGTTCCTCTCACGTCTTTAAAAAATTCTTACCTCGATCGGCGGAGTAATTTTTTAATTTTTATTTGACGCATTTCAACGTGTTAGCGTGAGGCAATGCAAAACCAAACCGGTACGAAGAAATAATAATTCTAATAATAATAATAAAATAAGTAATAATTGTAAAGAATTGAATAATTCACGTTCTTTTCATTACTACATTTCACCGTTTTGAAACATTTGGAATCGTTTTATTTTTACGGAAATACTTTCTTCATTCTTACTATTACTATAGCGTGAGTGTGCGTGATTGTGTTGCGTAGCCTCAAGAGTCTTTTTTCACCCACACGTCATCCAAAATTTTTATTCAAATTTTGTTTTTCCGATTTCTCACTTTTCTGGTGCGTGTGAATTTCATTTTTTTTTTCATTTCTGGGTTATCCCTATGTACCAAACGGAGCAAAGAGCGTGTGCCATGTAGATAGTGTACAGCAAAAGCAAAGCAAAGTGGCGTGATTTTTGCGATCACTCTCCTACACCGTGACGCCACATTATGCAATGAAGCGTTCAATCAGCTACGCACCCACCAAAATAGAAACCATCTGATAATTCTAGTTGACGAAAGATATTTGTATACAGAAAGACCTCCTCTCGATTCACATATGTAATCCGGTTTCATTTTTCGATTTTTTGTTGTTGTTGTTGCTGATTTTTCTTTTTTTTTTTTTACAATTTTTTTGCGGTTTGGGTTTTTATTTAAAAAAGTTTGCAAATTCCCACGTCTTCTTGTATTAGGTCTCTTTTTTCTCTTTGACAATTTTACACATTGCCCTGAACGCTGTACTGCCCTCTCTTATATCATTCTCCCCTTCCCCCTCAATGCCCTCCCACTTTTTTATATCCATCAGTGTGTGTGCGTGTGCGTGCCGTTGCCATGACAGCGCCAATTCTTCTTATTTTTTTTCCTCTATTTTTTTTTAAATCTTCAATTCTTTACACTATCGTTGTTGCTGTTGAATTATAATATAACACGGTGTGTGATTAGTTTAATTCCAAATCGCTTTCTTTTTATTCTTCTTCGCTCAAAAAGAATTAAGCCAAAGACATCCATACAAATAAAAAAATGAAAATGTTACTTACTCTTCTTTGAGGCCGATTTCCTCGGTTACTGGTTCAAGGGAGTTCGTGACTGGGTTACTAGTCACGCTCAATTCCATTTGGGATTCAATGCAGTTCTTTTCATTTTCATTTTGTTCTTCCGTTTCCTCTTCTTCCTCTTCTTCTTCCTCTTCTCGTTCTTCTTCTTCTTCCTCTTCTTCGTTTTCTTGTTCGTCTTCGTCACCTGAGTTCTTGAACCTGCTCCCGTCTTCATTGTCTTCGCTTTCGGCAGATTTAGGTCGCAATTCAGTCTTAGCATCCGATAAGTTCACCTCCGTTTCCATACATTGTTGGCCGTCAAGTTTGGCTAAATTAGGCAGTCGTCTCACCACCTCTGAACGCCAAACACCTTCACTGGTGCATCGCTCCTCTAGTGGATTGCCTGCAGCATTCCCAGATAAATTGGTTCCAGTCGCTTCATCAATTATTATTATCGAAAACACGTACCAACGAAAACTAGCTCTTTAAGATTAGGCACCTCGGCCAGCCTCATGAATTCGACCCATTCGCGGACCAAATTGTTGGACATGGTCAAGACTCGAAGCTTCTTCATCATTCCGATGCCTTTGAGCTTCTCAATTTGGTTGTAACTGATCCACAGTTCTTCCAGTGTTTCGCTGACAGCTTCCTATCAAAAGGTATCAACGATTGAATGAGCTAATCAATTTTTAGAGCTTTTCAAAGTAATACTATGCCGGAGATAGATTTGATGCTGTTTCGACCCAAAGACAAGATCTTCAGATGTTTCATGCTGCCCAGATTAGCGATCCTTTCGATATTGTTGGATGACAACGATAATTTCCTAATTGATTATGTAATTAATTAAATGTACAAGTTGAATTTCTAATTGTTATTAAAAAGGACTTACTCGCAGGCAATGAACGATAGCATCACGGTATCCATCTTGTCGAGTGAGGGACAGATACCTATCAGTTTAATTTCGACAGCTGTGGAGATCTTTTGCTGGGTATGGGCCTCCCATTGTTTCACTGCTTCTTTCATCGACATGGCGTTCCACATAGTGAGGTATTTTTAAAAACCCGGCGGTTTTTACCCCGCCGGCTCTGCGTGTCTTGGAACTATTGTATCAACCGAAGAACTTGAAAAGGTAAATGTTTACAGAAAGATTGCACGATGTAGGCGTTACACGTTTGCGTAAGGGATTTTGCCTTTGCAAGCTTAAAAAATTATACAAGCAGTTGGTCAGCACCCCATCAATAAGCTCGTTGGGGGATAGTTGGTAACGAAATAACAAATAAACTCATCGCTGCCCAGCAACAGCTCTAAGGCAACGGCAACCAGTTTGGTCGATTGAGAAGTAGTAAACCATCAAGAATATTTTCTTTCCTGAACATGAAATCAAATTTATGATTCAGGAAGTTTTAGTTGGACAATCTTGCAGTATGTTGCTTATTTTAACAAATCGATTGTATTCGTATTATTGTTTCCTTTTTAATGTTTTTAATTTTCAGAGAAGTAGCCATGTTGAACATTTCAAGATGGCACCGGTTGTCACTGAGAGTCGTTGTTTCATTCAGGTTGAATCTATTGCCACGAAAGATTTCGTTTTTACAGTTTTTGAATTAAACGTAAAAAACAAAGTAAAGTTGTTGCGCTAGCAGTATTTTGCTTTCGTTTATTTTTAAAACGGCTGGTTTTACGAGAAAATCAATAACTTATTCGAAATCCCCGTTCAATTTTGATTATACCGTGGGATTTTTGTCGAATTCCAAGAGATGTCGTTTTTTCCATATTTTGACAAAAGTGGGAAGGCCCACTTCCCTTCCCTTCCCTTCCCCCCCCCCTTCCCTTCCCACTTTTTCATTTTTGGCCAAATTTTGAATTTTGCTTAAAATACATGATTTTGATTCAAAATTGAATGAAAATCACGGAAATCAAGTTTATTTTTCCATTGGTCCTATAGTTTTTCAACTAAACTTAAAAAACAGAGTTGGTGCTCTAACAGCACTTTATTTTCGTTTATTTAAAAAATGGCTGGTTTAACGAGAAAACCATAACGTAATCGAAATCAGTGTTCAATTTTGATAACATTGTGTGATGTGGCCTTTTTCTCCAAGGTTTATCGGGAACTTTGGTAGTCGTTGAGTCCTTCTTTCATCAAGAGTAATGCGTATTTTTAGGCGCAATCTAAGGTCTAAGGCCGAAACATTCCTATTGAATACCCTAGAATGCAACAATTGGGTAAGGACATCTGGCGGATGAATTTCAGACTAACTGAATTTTGACATCCATTAAAATGATACAGGATGGGGTGTGTGACTGTGTGTCCAAGTAACAAGTAACCCTTAAGTTTGTTTTCTTAGCTAATTTTTGTGTTCCCATCGATAATTCAGCTATTGACTATGGGTGTGTTATTTACGATCTAGTAAGTTCAGTGTTACGTGTCTGTTGGAGAAAGAACACTTCAAAGGGATTGTTTTTTTTTCTGTCTCACAGTTTCCCTTGTCATCAGATAGGCAAGGTGTTGAACCACGAAATTGTTAGCAGCCCAGGTTTGTCACTTTCCACCATGCTATTGTTTAATGAAAGGTACTCATATTCTGTCTACTACCGAACTAATTGGTATGGTTCTATTGTTCTCTTTCAAGGATGAAACTATTTCAAACTAAAAGCACTAAGGATGTGGACGCTGGAAGAATTGTGAGCATCTTAGGTCTGTCAATTTTCATCATATGATGATGGCAATGCCATTGTTCAGTGAGAGGATTCATATTCTACCCAGCAATCTACCCATAAGCTTCAACGCTATCATCTTATTAGGTACTTTAAGTTTCTCTGTTGTTTTAGTATTCTTCTATTGTTCTGTAATCACATGTAGGGCTGCCAGCCTTCGTCTTTGTTTCTACGCAAACCGCCGTCCAGACGATTTCCGCATTTCTATCCATCAGACTGCACGCATTAAGTAAATTTTTTTCTGTTAAGTTTAAGATAAAATACATTTCACTTCCTATCTAAAAAAT